>NC_056748.1:310195021-310495021 GCF_019279795.1 Protopterus annectens
ACATAGATATCCCCATTAACACAAAACACCAGATTTCGAGCAGTCACATAGCAAACAGAACACATGCATATATGGAACCATAGTGGCCCTTACAATGGTATGCAGGTGACATTTTTAGCACTATGCCACCAATGATAGTGTTTCAACATGGAATATGACTAGAGACACATTGCACAATTTGTCGTACAATGCGATATATGTCCCAACAGTAGGTTTGCTGTAAACATACCTGTTGAGTTGTGTGTTAAGATTATTGTTGCAGATATGGTGGGGGGGAGACAGAGGTGTCAATTAACAACTATTATACCCTTGCAGTATGAGGTCCTCAGACCTTTTTTCCTGTTTATGTCTTTCAGGCACCATGTCTGGAAAGCATTTGCCAGTTTATTCCCCCCCAGGAAAATGAAGTCATAATAAACTACCTGGTGCAGCACTACCACACCCTGTTTGGCCGTACAGCCCATGATCTGCAGTAGAGGACCACCATTTGGAACGAGCTTGTCCACAGGGTAAATGATGTCTGCCTGCATAACCACAGGTATGAGCAGGTCTGACATTGGTGCACTGACCTCATCCACCACACCCATCAATGTGCTGCTGCAGTTAGGAGGGACCAGCTAGCCATGGGGGGGTCATGCCTTCCAGCCCCCCCGACACATGCTGAGGAGCTCCTTGTCAGCCTCAGGGCATCTGCCCACCAGCAAAGACAATACCCAGTGGATAGCATTGTGGAGGTGGGTGCTACCCACACAATGGATGAGGAGCATGCAAGTAAGGTCCCAGGGCACATCAGTGGACCACTGCTGCTTATCCATATGCATCTGTAGAGTTTAATCATGCATATGTGAGATAAAATATATATAGTCTCTTGCTGCATTGTAGTAATGAACAGATGTGCATATTCTGTAGTATTGTGGGTTTGTACTGTTGATGTACTGAAATGCTGCTCCCACCCTGTACCAATGCCACAGGTGTGGCTACTGACATCACATCTCTCACACAACTATGTAGGTCCCTCTGGTATACCTCTGGGGCAGCATCCTGTAGCTGGTGAGTATGGTGTTGTTTGTTCAGGTTTGCCAATACACCGGCCATGTTATAGCCATGGTAGTTGCCATGCACACATTTAACACACCTACCAATAATGCATGCTGTACATGTTCACTTATTGTTGCTGTTAACTGCACTGCATTACAGTGATCACCATGGTGGCATATTTGAAGGGTATTTAAGAGTCCTGCAATATAACTAACAACCTATCATTGCTAGATGTGTGGACAGAGATGAATATAATGGTGGGACAAATGGCTTACAGTAGGAACATGTCTGAAGCATCACCCTTATACAGTGCTACAACAGTGTATATACCACTATTACAATGGCAATTGTTATGGAGATACAAAACGGCATATCACAGTACCACATTCCACAACCCCTATAACCTGTAATGTGGTCCTCACATGAGCAATGAATGTGTAATATGGAATCCTATGTTAGAACAGCAAATATGGGGAACACATACCTTAACAAACACTGGAAGCATATGTGTGCACACACTCCAAATATCATATTGTGGAAGCAGCTTTTGAGGTACTGGCAGCATTCACTCTTCATGAGTATGTACCCTCCAACAAGTACAGGTCCTCAATGTCACACCAAGAAATGGTCTGCTGTCCAAGACGTATTTCCATCACATTTGCCCACTCACCTGCAACAGAGGCAGCCGTGGCTTACATATATCTTACAAGCCATGGAATGGATCTCATACCCAACAGGTAGCACACAGGAGTGGGACATGTAGCCTTACCTCACCATTGCATATACCATGGCAAACAGTGCAAATAGTCATGTATGCTATGAGGAAGTATGGCAAAACATTAATGTAGAAAATAAACAGATGGCCATCCAAGACAGATGACAACACATGTTGCAAACTGGTCATGGAGGCTGCCTAGCAACATGCCGCAAAACTGAGGGAGTTGCAGGAATGTCTAGCGAGTACTGGCTGTGCAGTACCTGTGTCAGCCATCACCTGGACTCTGCATAAGTGTGGCCTATGGGTTAGGGTAATCAGATGGGACAGTTGTTCCACAGGAAACATCAGCCAGGGCTCTCTACAGGTAGCATATGCATAATGTCAAAAGTCTCCCAAAGGCATGTGTTGCAATGTGTAATGGTGTACCATGACCAAATTCAAAACCTACACACAGTATCAATTAAGATACATATGCTGCACAAGCAACACCTCACTCCACCTCAGGTCTGCTATCCTCATCTGTGCCTTGCTGGTGCCAGTGTACACCTGCATGTTTGCCTTTCATTAGCAGGGACTAGACCGGTGACATGATGTTCTGAATATGGGACACTGCAAAATGACACTCATGTGTACCCCATAGTTGTCAAGCATCTGCAAAAAGGCTGAGGATGGGGAGGGGTGTCATCCTGAAACACAACAATGAACGGAAGCAGGCATGCAAAGCTTGCTATGAATGGCTATATCGGCACACAGTCAAGGTCATAAATTGTGGCAGACATAACCCTGAGTCCACAGCAATAGTGAAGGCACTATGTGACCTCCAAGGACTTTGTACATGAGTTAACCTTGCAATCCTGAAGAGTTGGGGCATATTTGTAGGGCAGAGTGATGAAATACTGGCAAGTTCAGATGGGCCATGCTAGTATACCCCTTCCAGGAATAGTGACTGCTGTAGTACACTTAACAGTTGGTGCAACAAACCATCATGTTAAGGGTGTGCACACTTATGCACCCACATATTGTATGCATCTCAGTCAGAGTCTGCACAACTAAAACATTTGTTTGATACTGCGTTTGATTGCACAGGTCATATGTCACATATCAGGTTCATGTAATGTTAACATATGCAGTATTGTGGCCCCATGGCATATCAGGGAAGAGGGTGCCATGTCAATGAGGGTATGTACACTCCTCATAGAAACAGTAAGGTTTGAAGGGTGTCAGTGTGATTGTATTTTATTGGTCATACATGCACCGCTGATGATGAGATCTGCTAATCAGACATCAGGCATTCACTATTGACATCTGTCTACATATCATTCCAGGTATGTGTCGGACAAACACATAGGGGCTGTCAGCAGCAGAGAAAACATAACTCAAACACATATACACATTCATCAATGGCATGTACACCTGTGAGATATGGTGCACAGTATATGCAAGGGTGCTGAACAGGTGCACAGCAATACTGAGTACATGGGCGCAGTGTGTTCCAGGGGAAGGGGCATCACTTACTAACACAACTCATGCATCACAGAGATGTATAATGTTGGAAACAGGGATTGACTATAGCTGTAGTGCATGCTGTTGTGTGCCATATGTCATGCATGTTGACAGATGGGCAATGCAAGGTCTGTGTGTAATATCTTTGTGCAACCTCACCTTAAGTGTGTGTGTGTGTGTGGGGGGGGGTGTGGGAGTGTGTGTGTGTGTGTGTGTGTGTGTGTGTGTGTGTGTGTGTGTGTGTGTGTGTGTGTGTGTGCAGTTAAGCAATGACGTACAGGTCTTAAAGTGTGTTTCTTGTTTTCCCCTCACAGGTGGCGAGGTGGGTCAGGGTCCCTCCTGCAGGCAAACTGATGTTAGTGTCCATACAGACTCTGACAATGATGATAGGTGGGTTGAGGCACAGGCGGAGTTGTTAGGGGCTGAAGCTGTGCCATTGTTTGACATCCCACTGTTATCCATCCCATCCCCGCATGCAGTCACATAGCTTATACATACCCCATCACCAGTGGGCATAGATGAGGGATAGTTGCTGGGTGGTGGCACAGTGTGGTGACCATGACATGTGTTTCTAGATACAGCAGCCATAGCCGGATGCCCGGAGAAGTATCACACAGGCAGATGTACAGGGTTGCTCATAAGATGGCTGCTGGTGATCATGCCCCTGGCCAAATTGCCACAGCTGGTGTCACCAGACACATGATTCAGGCCATCATGGATGTGTAGGTACATATGTAATGGTATACCAGACAGGGTCTGAGGCTGCAGAGGGCTACTCATTCTGCTGTTATTGACAACATCTGTGATCTTGGAGGTGCCCACCATTATTTTGCAGAGGTCCTGGATAGATGGTGGGGTGAGATGGTGGGAATCCTCGACCGTGGAATGTCTGTGCTTGAGTATATGGTGGGAGTAGTTTGATGGCTACGTGGACATAGGCCAGCAACACCAACAGGTGGAGGTCGATGTGGCCATGCAAGAAGTCAGAGCTGCTTTCGTAGTGGCAGTACCAGCACCAGCACTGCAGGAGAGGTGCTGTCCACACCACAACATAACAGGCCATGTGCACATTACCCTGGCCAGTCCCAAGAGTGACCAGGATCCAGCGGACATATGTTATCATCAGAGGAGAGTACCATATTGTGGCTTGTACCTGGTGGTGGCCGTGGAACCCCTGGCAGGCGCAGTTCTCATATCCATGGCCGGCGATGCCTGGTCAAATACACTCTGCAGCTGTCCAACAAACCCCTGTATAGGGCAGCCACATGCCAGAAATGTGTGCATTCATATACACACACATCACCAACACAGCTAGGGCAACCCCATACCTACACACACCACATCTGCACTGCCCAATTAATAATGAAATCCCCTAAAACACACACACACACACACACACACACACACACACACACACACACACACACACACACACACACACACACACACACACACTGTCATATGAATGGCTCAGCCTAGGTCTCTGGCAAACCGACAACACACCCTGTGCATATGATGATACCTGTGCCACATCTCTGTCATCCATAACATTGATGCAGGGACAGGCTAATATGGTTCTGATGCGCATAATGACTGTACTATGGTGTACCAATGTAATGCTGTGTAACATGTTTTCAGCACTAAAGTTTAATGCTTACATGTCAGGATGTGTAACTGTTCAGCCATGATGCATTATAGCTGTTATTAACACTGAGTGATTGTGGTCTACATAATGTATTCCATGTGTGCTGTAGGTGTCTATGTGTCAGCAGGATGTTTGTCTGCTGTTGTTTCCTACAAGGGGTATGGCACTGTGGTGACACCTTGACTGTACCATATCCTGGGTACAGCTGAACATAAGTCACAGGTCTGTATAACAGTTCCTGCATGTGCCACATGCCTGATAGGTCTGAGGGGTGTATACAGGTGAGTGTATGGTGACTGATGTAAGCAGCCCTTCTACAGTGGACAATGGTAAGTGTACTGGGTGGTACACACCACATGTTTGTGTATAGCACACACACAGAGGCTTTGGTGTTGATACAATACACAGAGAATACTGTACACATGGATGTATGCACTTTTGCAAGGAGCCCATTTTAGCCTATGTAATTCCACCAATACAGAATAGGCACAATATCACATTGGGAAATAATCAGTCTGCTAGTTTAATGTCATTGATGATGGTACTAGCAGGGTATATGTCCCCTTCCCCAATGTAGTGCAATCCTCAACTTGGTAAACATAGGTGTGCTGTTGTGGGTGGCACACCCCTACCCTTTGGAGAATGTAGGGTGGTGTAGAATCACAAATAGTGTGACTAACATCTACTTAACCTGTTAACATAAACTGTACAGTATTACAGCCGACTAAGTGGGGGGATACAATCAACAATAACCGCAATGATAGTGGCTGTGTCCACAAGATCCACACCCAGCTATATATGTCAACCCCAGTATCGTTGTACAGATATACAGTGGGGAAGACATCTACTACTAGTTTGGATGGAATAAATTTCCACGAGATGATACCTGTGAAATATTAGCATTTTCCAGTCTGTTCTCAGACAGATGACATCCTGGGATATGTATTCCGCAAACTGAAGTAGATCCCTTCACACACACACACACACACACACACACACACACACACACACACACACACACACACACACACACACACACACTTACTTGGCAACACTGGGACTAGACCCCCCTACCTAGGTACTTATTGCTACTAATGTGTGCACCCTTAATTGCACACACTACATAGCTTTTAAGATGAGGTGTGTTCCAGGTTACATGTTAAGTGAAGAACATCAGCAGGCCTAGTACAGTATGGTAATGGGGTATGTACTGGTTATTTATGAACAATACATTGTGTGACATACTGTCATATAAACATTGACAAACACATAACAGTCATGCACACATCTGAGAGACCTGGGTTTATCAGTGCTAACTACCTTGTCAGTGTGTCCATTCTGTTACAGATAAGTTACACACAGCACATGCATCATTTAGCTGGATAGTGTCATCAGTTAACTGCATGGTTGATTGTGACAGTGGTCCCCATACAGTGGACCTTGGGACATGTACTGGGGGTACCATGGTGTAAAGACAGTATACCCTGCACCCACACTGCACATTGGATATTGTACTCACTGAAACCCATGATAATACTCTGACATACCCACCATCACACATTGACCAGGACTGCAATACAACCCTTTGTCTATCTCAAGAGTGCTACTACAGGGATATGCATCTATTGCACATGCCACAGGGATAGTAGGGTGATGCTTTGTCATGGCTCTCCTACAGTCAGCAACATCCATATCATGTATAATGTGTGTATTGTATTAGGAGAATGTGGCCTCAGAATGCTGTATCCTACAAATATACACACTTGTACACATACACACACTTGCCAGGACTCAGAGGGTAACAAATGTCTATCTACCCATTTGTACAACAGTGTTGTTCTGGTACTGAAAGCTCCAGGTAGCCCATTGGGTGAAGAGTGTAACAAGGTACATGTAATTTCAATTACAGCAGCAGCCATATCTAACTATGGCAATGGGGGGTGCAGTGGGTGTGAAGGGCCTCAGGGTATTATCAACTACAGGTTTACAAACACACAGACACCTTTATTCTCAGTAATGCACACTGACACATTTGTCCGTACTGGGGTCCATAGGTGTAGGTATTCCTAGGTGTGTACCAGGATTCTGTCCATGGAGAGATGTGAAGAGTAGGGATGTGGGTACAGTGGTATCATGTCACCTGCCATTTGCCAGCAGGCCATCCAACAACTGATACCATGGGAATGATCCTCAGCATGAGAGTTAAATGCAGCATCCAATCATCTGGTTGCATCTTGCAGAGGGCCAGTGAGTAGCTCCAATTGACATGTATGCAACATGTATTACATAACATGGTCAGTGTCTGTCTTAGAGACCTGTACCCAAGCATGTTCTGTTGACTGTGGTAGTGTAGTTGAGGTATCCATGGCATGTGGTGCATATAGGATGGGGATTCCTAGCTGTGGCATTCATAACACAGCTGGGCAAACATGTCAGTGTCACTCAAGCATAGATTGCCTGTAAGCAGACAAGACGGATACCTGACATCTGCACATCTGTACAGAGGACAGACATCAGCTAGCCAACTGGTTATGTATTAGGATGAACTTGTTGACAGATAGACGTCTGACACTGATAGGCAGGCCATTACTACATGACAGCAGCCCTCAATGACATATCCTATACACGCAGTAGTCTACAGTTAATATCCACATGTCAGATCAATATCCAGTAGAAAATATTTAATGAGACACAGCTCACACACCATGAACATGACAGTGAGGACTCAGAGTGCATCTTTGCATGCAGTGGTGTTTGGTTCCAGTACTACAATCTGCAATCTACTCTTACTTGGGAAAGCACTGTCAACAGTAGTAATGTAATGATACACTACATGCCAGTGAGACTACATATAACCTGGGATACTACCCATGTATGTAACACATTCAAATGGAAAAGAGTGTTGTACAAGCCATATATACTCAGGTGTCCCAGAGAGCAGACTCCCACTCCTTGCTACTGTAATGACAGCACATAGACGCATGTTATGTACATGAAATTAAATACACTTACTAGAGATGCCATTGCCCTGCTATTTTATCAGACTGAAAAGTGACCACTGGTTAACAGGGCTGAACTATGCTTAGCAGGTTTCAGCATTACTGCAATATAAATGCTAAGCAGATTTGCGCACTGGTAAGCGAAGCTGAAACAGTATAAGTGCCTGTACGTTTAACCATATGTTAGCAGTGCTTACCATTGTGCAAACCCATGAAAACCCACTTAAAGCTGTTCAAAACTGCCTTAACCACTCTGTATCCAACAGCCCTTGTTCTGCCCAGCAACAAAATAAACAGCCCTTGCAGGTCTTGAACCCAGAACCCTGTACACTATTGTCACAGCAGTTGACCACTACGCCATCACAGCTGTGGATAGGGTTGTTGTTTTTTTCCAGTATATCTGTCAGTACACATACTGAATAGTATTGGACAACTGCTTTGACTTCTACAATTGTTAAGCACTTGTTAGTGATATTAGTGTTAAATCAAGTATGTTGTTATATCTAAATATACACCAATTAGATAAATACGGTGTGATACATCTGGGAAGGTATATGCAACAGTCATGTTTACACATAACAAGGATATGGATATATATATATATGGATATATATATATATATATATATATATATATATATATATATATATAGATATAGATATATATATATATAGATATATGGAAAATGAAAAGTTAACGCAATTACATGGTTTTAATTCTGTTACATTGTATAAACGTTACATTGATGACATAGTTTTTGCTTGGAAGGGTAGCTTGACAGACCTCAACAATTTCATTACTACTATGAACAATAGCTTACAATTCCTTAAACTAGTTATCTCTAACTGTGGCAGCTCTATTAATTTTTTAGACACAAAAATTGACTTATCTATTTCAGGTGTATTGAGTTCTACTGTATACAGGAAAGAAACGTATAGAAATAATTTCTTAGAATTCACAAGCCAACACCCCTTCTTTATTAAAAGAAATCTAGTTAAAGGACAATTCATACGCATTTCACACTTAATCAGCAATGACAATGAATTCCACAAGCAAGCAATTCTACTAAAACACATGTTTTACAACAGAAACTACCCTCATTCTTTAGTTCACAACCTTTATAAAGAAGTAGCTTCACAAAGACATACAAAGTTTCTAACTATTTTAACATATGGATTTCAAAAAAGTGCTACACGCAACAACTCTAGTATGCTGTTAAGTTTCCCCTTACCTATCTCAAGAGATATGGCACATATCAGGGAAATCATCATTAATAATTGGGACCTACTAACTGATTCACAACACATAAATACTTCTTTAGGCTCTACACTAACTTTCACATTTAAGAGAACTAGAACTTTAAGCACACATTTTGAAAATAGAGATTCTCAATTTCTGATTAACCCCACTACTACAACTCAAACACCTATAGGCATGCATTGCTGTAATAAATGTGTAGTATGCCCTTATACATACAAAGGTTCACACTTTACATTTGAACATTGTAATTACACTATTTTTTTCAAGTATCATTTTCTTTGTCAAACTGCATCTGTAATATATGCTGCTATATGTGACACTTGTAAAAGTTTCTACATAGGTAAAACATCCAGGAGACTTTCTGATCGAGTAAAAGAACACTTGGGTGCAATCAGAAGTCTCAACACCAATAATGCTTTAGCAAAACATAGCATTTACTGTAATGGTTTCACCAAATTCAAGTTTTTAATACTAGAAAAAGTTGACTCATTTTTTGGTAACACTGATTTATTCTTGAGTTAAGAGAATGCAAATGGCAACTTTTACTTAATGCTGAACTGCACCTGGTTTAAATGAACATATTAATATAAAATGTGCACTTAAATGGCATAACTAAATCTTAGAATGTTATGGTTACAGATTCTCTTACATCACTTCATGTTTATTCATGTATTCTAATTACTCTAACTATTCTAATTCCACAGGGCCATTTCAAATCAAAGCTGGCATATTACTGCTTGCTATACTTCAACTATGAAAGTTGTTTATTGAATTCTAATGGTTACTGTTAGCTCACATGTTCTGATTCTTCATATCTATACCACTGTTATTAATTATATTGCATTCTGATGAAGTTCTGTTAACATTAAAGAATGAAAGCTTAATCATCAGTTTAGAGTCTCTAGTCATTTTTATTTCAGTCGATTTTTATTTCCGTATATATAGAAGTTTAATTATAATATATATATATATATATATATATATATATATATATATATATATATATATATATATACATATATGTATAACATATGTCCATAACATGTAATGGAGTCATACCTCAGCACTAATAGTCACAACCTCTTAGTGCACGGGGATGTCATGTAAGTATTGCAGGTATAAATGTAGACTGTTGCTACTGTAACAGGGGAGGTCTATATTATAAGATCGATGTTTGAAAACATCGCGCAACATATGGTCGACACCATATGGTCAAAGTCTTCAAACATTAAACTTATAAAAAGACAACAAAAAAAAAGTACCCTAATGGGTTTAAGCAGGGGGGCAGCCCCCCTGCACTCCCCACATACCCCGCTACTTAAATATACGAACTCCGAGACTGCACTACATTGCAGTAAATGGAAATCTCCCCTTATGGAGATTTCCATTTACATGCTCGAGATTCTGAGCGTTCGATATTCTCGTGTCGACAATGTCAGATTCGACATTGTCGGCTTTTGAGAATATAATATAGACCCAACAGGGGTTGTCTTTACAGAAATGTGTGGGAAGTCACATCTGATATTGTCATGTACACCATCAGATACTGACAGACATAATAAAATCATCATAATATAGTACCACACAAATCACCGTAATGATCCTGTGGAATACAGCAGAGATATGACCAATAAATCTGGACAGTCTGACACACTCTGGTCAGTCCAGAGGTATACACAAAACCCTTTAGTGCAAGACGTGTGGACAAAGCCTGCAAAGTGGATGTTTATAGCCATGTAAATGGGGATATCACAAAAATACTGGAATAGATAACCTCGCACAGTTTATGCATTCACACACTCCTGTCTGTTCTGACACATAATAACCAGAGGAGCAGAGTTCACAAGCCCACATACTACCCACTAGTTAATGACATACATCTGTACAGCATCCCACTGCTTTGTCAGAAATACAGAACAGTTATGGTGGCCCGGCAACAGTACATCTGACAAATATCTGAACATAACATCACACTGGGTAAATACACTGAGCTGCTAGGCATGTCACAAGGCACTGTGCAAACTACAGGCAAACTGCTGCAAAACTGGCCTACATTCCTTATGGGTGAATATACATGTACCTGCAAATATAGCCAGCTCTACAGGCATGTAACAGCATGGAATAACAGATACCTGTGTGAAAGTGCATACCCACAACCAATCTGAACACAGCCACAGTCACATATGGTAAGTGTACTTAATATTACAGTATATGGACTGTGTGAACAACACCATCCTCATATGTGCCACTCACACACTAACCCTAGATATACTGGACCAATACATAGTGTATTCCAATGCCTGACTGTGGTATGGGACATGTGTCGGTCTGGCCCAACAAACATGTACATCGATAGGGTACCATACACCGGAGCAGTATGCAACATCACATAGAACAGGACCAAGAACAATGACATCTACCACAGTCTGTACATAGGCCAAGGTGCATATTCACAATACACAATCTGTCGAAAATCACCATAAGTACACAGACCTTATTACTGTACACACTACAATAGAATGTCCAGGTTTTGTCCTCAGATATAAGGCCTACTATACATAACATGTCTAGCAGTCTGATATCTCACTGGCTTGTTATCAGGTATGATGTCAGTAAATAATGATGTACTGAACATGTGCACATCTTACCGCATGGCATATGTACAAAGGTTGACAGAGTTGTGGCTGGAGGCACAAACACAGGGCCAATATTGACACATTGCTGTGCTACACCCATACATTTACTGGTGTAACAGGGTTTGTTGTGACATATGTCTTCTGAGGGATACAAAGTCAGTAACTCACATGGCTGTCACCATGTACTGGACTGCAATCCTCAGAGAATGCTAACGCATTTCTAAAGATAGGAAATGTGTGAGTAACACAACACATGTACAACTCCAAACACTGGCCAGTCTGCAGATAGCCCTACAGGTGAGAGTTTCCTCAACCACATAACACTGTCATGACATATATTAAATCATGTAGAGCAGCCATATCCGCAGAAACCCTGTTAAACCAACATTACTTCAGATGTAGAACAGCAATAATAACATTTTGTCCTCATGTCTGGAACATCCCCCTCCTGTTTATTGACCTGTCTCCACAGTGTATGTTGTAAGAGGTATATCCAACTACCCTCTGTGATGCTGTTTGTCAAATACCCACATGAAGTCCTGCTCACCGTGAAGGAAAAGGGCCAACACCCACATGAAGTGCTTAGTTATAGGAGTCTGTTTCCATGCAATTGGCTATAGGAATGATACCACAGCTGTTCCACATGCAATCAGCTAGTGGGGGACTGCAATTCATGCACAGGCCATCAGCTGATCATGAGCATCACTTACAAAACTCAAGCTGCTGCCTAAGCTAAGCAGGTGTACTTTTCCACATACACCAAAGAGGGAGTAAGAGAGACAGACAGAGACAAAAAAAGAAGGAAGGGAGTTGGAGAGTAAGAGCCAAGCATGTCTGTTTATGATCCATGGGTGGAGAGTGGTATCTGGGCATTATGATGCTTGCCTATATTGTATACTAATTTATTTATTTTATTTATTATTTTATTTACATTTGTTGACCGGGAGAGTCCGACTGGACACAGGTCCATTTTCAGCGGAGGCCCGTGGAGAAAAGCTATGCATTAAGTATTACTTACATTATACAGTTAAAAAATAGCATTTAAAATATAGACATTAATCCAGCTGAGGACATAAGACAAGAATAAAACATAGATATAAAACAGCTGTAGAACTTTTGAGATTCATCAGTGGACAACTGATAAATCTGTTTTTGATTAGCAGTTGTTGCTACAAGAAGTTAGTACTATGTGGTAGGTAGCTGGGAACATGAGTAGCCAAGCTTGCTAAGAGTAGGTTGATGATAGGGGGCCGAGAAAGGTAGTGGGTGGGTGGAGTGGATGGTATTAGAGGGGGGTTGCAAGGGCATATCTGGCAAGTTTTTAAGTGTGATTTTAGTAAGGATTTGAAGTGGGTGCAAGAAGTTACAGAGGTAATTGAGGATGGGAGGGAGCTACAGAGTTTGGCTATAGTGCAGGAGAATAATGCTTCTCCAGCAAAGTTATTGGCTCTTGTGATCTGTAGGAGGTTTTTGTGGCTGGATCTTTGTAGTTTCGTGGTTATGTAGGGTTGGAGTAGATTCTGGAGAGATGGGACTTTTAGTGGTTGGTTTATTAGTTTGTGGGTGAGTGCGAGTTGGTACCATTGAAGGAGGTGGGGGAGCTCTTGCCAGCCCAGTTCTGCTAGTGAGAGACAGTGGTGAGTATGGTAGGAAGCCCCTGTGGTGAATTTGGCAATTTTGTTATAGCAGGTTTCGAGCTTAATTAGATTGCATTGTCTAAGGTTATCTAAGCTAATCCATACTGTCACATGGTAATTGCACATGGCTGTACACATTTATGGCTGAGGATTGTCGACAAGAATCTCTACAATGTTTGGAAAATGTTGGCCTTGCAATGTTGACAATGGGACATGTAGCTCCTCAATATAATGATGTCGCAAAACCCACACTGCAGTGGACCCTCTCATTGGAGAATCACCCAAACATCCACACTGGACACTGATATACACACACAAACACACACTTACCACTGCTGAGTTTCAACCACCTACCTGACTATATATTGCTATTACACTGTTATGCAGTTATTGCACATGCCACAAAGTTTACATGTTGTAGAGCTGTCCAAAGGTATCTTTGAAGGTGAGTGACATCAGCAACAGTGATAAAGGAGGGATAAGGGAAGTGTAGTACATGTGACTGTCCACAAAAGCAGATGTCAAGGAAGACACAACCACACACATTATCACAGTTGGCAGGGTTAGGATTAGAACTCCTACCTAACTAGTTAACTACACAGTTATCATATGCGCCACAGGGCTTATCAGGCTGATATATGGCCAGACGGTTATTTCAAGGTGACTAACATCAGAAGGTGTGCTACAGTAGGGCAATGGGAGGTGTAGTGAGAGTGAATGGCTTCAAAATCATTAATTTACACACACACACACACACACACACACACACACACACACACACACACACACACACACGCACACACACACACACACACACACACACACACACACACATACACAGTCTATATTGAATCAGCGAACACTTAAAAAAGCAAATGCTGATTCATCAACCCTATGTAAGTGAAAGCTTACAATCCAAAAAAACACCCAGAAAAGCGATTTTTTCCCAGGTAAAAAAATCGCTAGGCCAGTTTCGGGAGTTTGCCATTTCCTCCACTGTGGTGCGATCTCAGAGTTGGCATATTTAAGTAGGGGGGGTGGGTGGCACAGCCCCCCACATTGGAGGGTGTGGGGGTGAAGCCCCCTACATTATATACTGTTTTAAGATTTTTTTTGTGGAACAGCGATTTTTTTTCCCAGGGAAAAAAAAAATCTCTGTTCCAAGTGTGTGGGATTGTAAGCTTTCACTTAAATAGGGTTGATGAATTAGCATTCACTTTTTTAAGCATTTGCTGATTCAATATAGACCCTCCCCCCACACACACACACTTGCCAGTACTGACTTACATGGGTTCATTGCTTCACAGGTGTGTAGTAGTTGACTGTTCCAGAAGGCTGTACAAGACTAGGCAAAGGGAATACCTTGGCAACAGGCCACATGACAATGGTCTCCAGTGTGGTTCAGGGGTGTAGTCCCTGGATTGGCCCACACAGGTGGGTATTGCATTCACCATCCACTCATCTGGGTTTCTATTGTGGGTGGCCAGTGCTGTGCAATGCTTGCCATGTATGTGATTGATATTCCATAACATGGACAGTGTCTGGGTTGTACACATGTCCCACATGCATGTTCTGTGACGTGTGGAAGTGTACTTGGGGTCTCTGGGGCATGTTGTGTGGATAGATTGTTATCATCTGATGTGGCAATCCTGACCTCATGTGGTGAGGCCTGGCTATGGAACAGAGGTCGTGCCTGCACCTACAATGATAGCATGATACAGGTATTCAGTGGAGTGAGTGGCATCTGTCCATAAAGGGCATGTGTATAAGGCATGGTATTCCCTTTGTGGGTTACAATTGCAGACTTTACAGTTGTTGCAAGCGTCCCATGGGGAGTACAGCAAAGGACCACTGTAAGCAATTATTTGCCTATTGTAGGGATGGAACAGGGTGCCATGTCCTTCTACTTGCTGGATAACACACACTCAGTCAGGAGATGTTACACATCACAGTACATTCTGGTGTCAGGGGCAGTGTTGTGTTCAACAGGCATGTAGTCCACTGCAATCACACCATGGTTACTATCTGTGGGCAATATGCAGGGAACTGCCAATATAGTGGTTGTTGCCTAGCCAAGTGTGTTTGTGCATGAGACATGGCTGGAGAGTGTTCTCTGAGTAACACAAGGGTTGCCTATATTGTTCACCAATCCATAATGTCACATGTAGGGCTATGGATTGTCTACACCAGCCTCTCTGATGTTTGACATCTGTTGTCCTTGTAAGGTGGATATTGTGACATATAGTAGGTCCTCAATATAATAATTTAATAAAACCCACCCCACAATGCACCCTGTCATTACATAATCATGGCAATCTCCACAAAGGATACTGATGACAAACCCACATGTGCACACACACACTTGCCAGTACTGAGATTCAACCCCCTACCTAGCTATGTATTGCTACTACAGTTTACCATATTTATCGCACACACCATGGAGCTTACTGGATGGATGTTGTCTCAAGGTACTTCTAAGGTGAGGAACATCACCAGCCCTTGTAAATACTGGCATTGGGTGATGTAGTGGGTGAGAGATGCCAAAAAGAATTCTACCCTAATCACACATTTACATTTGCCAGGGGCGATGTTCAAACCTCTATCTAACAACCTTTATGGATTGTTATGTTACACATTTACTACATGCACCACTGACCTGACACGGTATTGGTTTTGCAACAGATACTTGTAAGGTGGATGATATATGCAGGACTGCTAAAGCCAGGCTCTGAGATGTGTACTGGTTGTAAATAGGGACAAAATATTTGAGGTACACACACAAATGCCACAGGTAAGATTCAAACTCACAGCTGTGTAGTTACTGCTACTACATTGTTCCGCACCATGGAGCTTATAGGGCTAGCCCTTCTCCAAAGGTATATTTCAAGGTAGATGACATCAGCAGGCTTGCTAAAGTAGGGCAATGGGAGGTGTAGTGAATGTGAATTGCCTAAAAAGCATTATGCTCTACACACATGCGCACACACACACACACAAGGTTTCAGAGTTGCCATGTCTGGAATTAGAACTCCTACCTAACTGGTATGTTACACTATAACATTATGCAGTTATCGCATGTGCCATGGAGCTTATGGGACTCGCCCTTATCCAAAGGTGTATTTCAAGGTGAATGACATCAGCAGGCTTGCTAAAGTAGGGCAATGGGAGGTGTAGTGTCTATGAATGGTCTCAAAATCATTGATCCCTCCACACACAGCCACACAGAGCTTCACAGTTGCAATGTCTGGGATAAGAACTCCTACGTAACTAGTACATCACACTACAGCATTATGCAGTTATCGCATGCACCACAGAGTCTATAGGGCTATGCCTTCTCCAAAGGTGTATTTCAAGATGAATGACATCAGCAGCCTTGCTAAAGTAGGGAAATATGAGGTGTAGTGTCTATGAATGGCCTCAAAATAGTTGATCCCTACAGACACAGAATTTCACAGTTGCCATGTCTGGGATTAGAATTCCTACCTAACTAGGTACATCACATTATATCATAGCGCAGTTATCGCATGCACCATGGAGCTTATAGGACTACCCCTTATCCAAAGGTGTATTTCAAGGTGAATGACATCAGCAGGCTTGCTAAAGTAGGGCAATGGGAGGTGTAGTGTCTATAAATGGCCTCAAAATCATTGATCCCTGCACACACAAACACAGAGTATGACAGCTACCATGTCTGGGATTAAAACTCTTACATACCTAGTACATCACAGTACAGAATTAAGGAGTTATCACACGTGCCACAGAGTTTATGGGATAGCCTTTATCCAAAGATGTATTTCAAGGTGAATGACATCAGCAGCCTTGCTAAAGTAAGGCAATGGCAGGTGTAGTGTCTATGAACGGCTCCAGTGCGTAACCAGCATCCCCCATTAGGTGGCCATATGGGATGTCCCCACTGGCAAATCTCTGGTACAGCTATGTCATATGCCAGATGTGGGAGTCATAATAGCTTCCAGGGCTGCCAGCACACACATTCATTATAATGCCCTGGGCATCGCACAAAACCTCACAGTTGATGGAGAGGAAGCCCTTGCGGTTTATGTAGACCCTACCTCCCTCACTCAGTGGTGCTTTGATGTGTATGTGCATGCAGTCTATAGTGCCCACTACCTCAAGGTGTACTGCTATTTGGTGGAAGAGATGCATATTGGTCAACACCTCATGGGTGTTGTGGAAATGTATGTGCTCACCGGCATATGCTGACATGGCATCTAGGAACTGGTGGATGCTGATGCCTGTGAGACCCCCAGGATATCCCCAGTTGGCCTTTGGAAGGTACCTGTGGCTAGTATTCTTAAGCCTACACATACATTGGTATCCACTGGGATGGGTTCCCCTCTGTTGGTTCTGTGTATGAGGCGTGGCTGGCACAGCTCAACAATTTGCTGTAGGAGGTCCCTGTCCACCCTATAGTCCTCCACTATCTCCAGCTCATGTAGCCCCTGGTAGGTTACCCTGGATCTGTACACTCTTTATGGGTTGGTCATCAGCATTCTCATCCTCACTGACCTCAGCCTCTTCCACATTGATTTATTAGAGCAAAAGCAGCCCCTATCATTTTGTTGCTTTTGTTAGGTAACATTTTCCTGTTTGTGTACACCGGTGGTGTAGAGTTTGCTAGAAAAAACAGAGGGTAAGGTGTTTGCATAGTGTATAGTAGTGTGCTGGGCTGGGCTGGCCTGGGCTGGGCTGCTGGCTGTGTAATTGGCTGATTATGATACATTTCACCTGCCAGTTATGCTAGTTCTCTTTGATTACCTTCCTACTGCTGTTTTCCCTTCCCATTGCCTTCGTGTTTAAGCCCTGAGGTGTGCCGCGCAAACCCAGTGCTCAGATGTGAACGGAGCTGCTTTTTTTTTTTTTTTTTTAAAAACCCAGTGCACAGCATGCACACCTGTTTAGGAAACATACATACTGCTAGTCAGCTTCAGACACACCCCTTCCTTAGCTGTGCTTAGCTAAGGGCAAACACAGGCCACAGAGCTCCAATAAGCTTACAGCATGCATGGCACACCCCCTTGTGAAGTCATCTAGCTCTTAGGCTTACACCATGGTCTTACTGCACCTACATGGTTGGGTGCAAGCTAGCATGGAGGGGAAATCTGTAATTCAGTATCCTAGAGTTAAAGCCCAGTTCTCCCCATGGCTACAAAAAGCCATTAAATCATAAATGAAAAACCGAGATAGAGCCTGGAATCACTGGCGCAAGACAAAAAACCTCTCTGATAGACAGAAATTCTGTGAATTATGTAACAAATTAAAAAAATAATAAAACAGGACAAAATCCTATATTATCAGTCTGCCCTGAACTCCACCCAAAACAACCCTAAACAATTCTGGTCAACCGTCAACTCCATCCTCCACCCAGGAAAAGTAGGAACCCCTCCACCAAACAAAACAAACTCCTCTGAAAACATTGCCACCTCTTTCAACACTCACTTCACACTAACCATTCTATCTCTAGCAAAATAACACAACCCCTCTACCCTACCCCCTCCAACTACACCTAGTAACCTGACCACTGCATTCGCTTTCTCTCCTATCCCTACCTCCAACATAAAAAAACTCTTATCAAAACTAAAGCCCACAAAACTAGCAGCTAACAACCTCCCAGCTGAGTACCTTAAAATAGCAGCTGAAGCCCTAACCTACCCAGTTGCAATCCTGATTAACCGATCTTTATCTGAAAGTTATGTCCCTTCACAATGGAAAATATCCCACATTATCCCCCTCCACAAATGTGGGCCCTCCAGCGAATTCATCAACTACCGGCCCATAGTAATTCTGTCTCCTCTATCAAAAATACCTGAGAGTTACATTCACTCTCAAGTTCTAAACTACCTCTTTACTAACAACCTCCTATCTAACACACAACATGGTTTCCGACCATAACACAGCACAACCACTGTCTTACTTGCTTTCACTAATACAATCCTTCAACATAAAAACAATGGTTATTTCACCTCTGCAACTTTCCTAGACCTATCTACAGCATTCGACATGGTCTCTCATAAACAACTTTTTACTGCCCTCAATAGTCTATTCTTCGCTCAATCTGTCACAAACTGGTACCAGAGCTACCTGACTGACCACCATCAATCCGTTGTTTGGCATAATGATATATCCCCCCAACTCCCTGTCTCAATGGTTGTTCCCCAAGGATCCATCCTTGGACCCTTACTCTTCTCCATATTCACTAATAATCTAGCCTCTGCTACCAAACAGGCCAGTCTCATACAGTATGCAGATGATTCCACCATCATCTGCTCAGCCCACTCCCTACCTGAACTTCAAAAGACCACACAGGAAGCCTTTTCCTCAGTTGAAACTTGGCTTTCAGATGCACAATTAATACTTAACCAAAACAAACCAAAACTCATCTTCCAACCCACCAAACACAACCTAAACACCCACCAGTTTAATATTAAAGCCAATGACAACACCATTATCCCCCCAACAGACCACACCAAACTTCTTGGAGTTGAAATTGACAATAACTTCAAGTTTGACATCTACATCTCGTAAACCATACAAAAGTACAGAAAAAACTAGGAGCTTTATACAGAAATAAGCAATTCCTCATCAAAACAGCCAAGTTTTCAGTTGCAAATAGCCACCTTATCTCCAGCCTACTCTACACCTCTCCAGTATTTACCAACCTAAGGCAAAGTGAGTTAGGTAAACTTGAAGCTTGTTACAACAAAATAGCAAGGTGTGCCACTGGCGCAAACTACTGTAGCCACCACTGCACCTCCCTTACTGAACTAGGCTGGCTAGAACTCCCTCACCTCCTTCAATGGTACCAACTCTCACTCACCCACAAACTACTAAATCATCCTCTAAAAGTCCCCTCCCTCCAAAATCTACTCCAACCCTATCATACCACCAGACCACTACGCTCCAGCAACAAAAATCAATTACAGGTAACTAGAACCAGGAACTCTGATGGAGAAACTCTCTTCTACTCCATAGCAAAATTATGGAATACCGTTCCTCACACTATAACTTCTGTGTCATCACACACTAACTTCAAGGTTGCTCTAAAATCTCATCTAAAAGAGCACCAGGCATGCCCCTGTAACAAACCTCAACATCTCTACCCCAACCTCTCTAATCCCTTTCTTCCACCCCTCTAACTACCTTCAGATTGCAGCCAACTGCATTTATGCACTGTTATATCACTGCCTTTA
Source organism: Protopterus annectens (assembly GCF_019279795.1). Lineage (NCBI taxonomy): Eukaryota > Metazoa > Chordata > Ceratodontiformes > Protopteridae > Protopterus > Protopterus annectens. The sequence goes on from NC_056748.1 coordinate 310,215,666, forward strand.
TGTACTGTTTTATATTGTTTTAACTGTGTTTTTCATTGCTAGATACTGTCTCATTACTTTAATTGCATGTTTACTTAACTACTTAACTGTAAACTGCTTTTTCATACTAAGAGTTGTATTTTCTGTTTGTGAGTACTCTATCTGAGCTTTTCTGTGCAATTTTTGATTTTTTGAGGTTTCTGTGTTCTAATCTAGTCTGTTTACAGTCAAAAGCATTCTCTAGAGTCTGCGTGGTCCTTGATCTGTTTAAAACTTTCATTTAGTGGCTACAGCTAGGAACTGTAATAGTGTACATTACTATAATTGCATTTTTATTTAATTACTAAATTGTAAACTGATTTTTCATACTGAGACTTGTATTTTCTCTTTGTGAGTGTTCTCTCTATGCTTTTAAAGTGAGGTTTCTGTGTTCTGCTCAGGTGGCATAATCTTGATAGAGGCCTGCTGTTGTCTAGGCTTGGTAGTTTTGTTTAAGTTTCCTGTGTTTCTGGCAACCATTTTCTGCTGATAGTCTGTCTTTGTTATTATTGAGTGTAACAGGGCCTCCTGACCTTCTGTAGTACAAGTGATTGGGTAATAGCAGTGGTTGAGTAGTAATTTGATCTTCTAACTCTTCCATCCTTACTGGTATATAAACCCTGTGTCTTGAAAAGGTTGTGCTTGTATTTATCATGCTGTGAATGGTATTTTATTACTAAAAAGAAGCGGAAATTCCTTAAGATTCCAAGAGCAGGATAAGTTATTTCTTACGCTTATTTCTCTGAACTGCACTTCTGAAACACTTATAATTGTGCTATACTGTTAATCTACTACATTTTGCACTGTTATAAAGATTTTTTACTGTTTCACTGCATTTATGTATTGTTTTATACTGTTTTAACTATATTTTTCATTGCTAGATACTGTCTCATTACTCTAATTGCATGTTTACTGAATTACTTAACTGTAAATTGCTTTTTCATACCGAGAGTTGTATTTTCTGTTTGTGAGTGCTCTATCTGAGCTTTTCTGTGCATTTTTTATTTTTTGAGGTTTCTGTGTTCTAATCTAGTCTGTTTACAGTTAAAAGCATTCTTTAGAGTCTGCTTGCTCCTTGATCTGTTTAAAACTTTCATTTAGTGGCTACAGTTAGGAACTGTAATAGTTTTCCCACCCACCCTCTGTAGTGTTGTGGTGTTCTTATACTTGGTGGCTTTGCAGTTGCCCGCCCATACTGTATATTTGATCTGTGACACTCCTCACAGTTTAGAGTCATTAGTTCATTCAATCTAATAGAGAACATTTGTGAAGGCTGACCCACTCAGATTATTAACCTTGAATTAACTTCTGTTCCAGCTTTCTCCATTTCCACTTTACAGAAGAAAAAAAAAATACTGAAAAAAAATTCTAAGCTTGCTTCCCCCCTTTCCTGTAACAAGTCTTGTCCAGATACAGATTTGCTGTATCCAGGACTGTTTGTAAGCTCCTGAGCCCCTCCACTTAACTAGGGTTAAACTATTCCTGGCGCCATAAAGTCTGCTCTTCAACTTTTCCCTTGCAACTAGCCAGCTTTTTAGTTTTAGTACTCAAATCTGTTTCTTTGAGCTCAGCACTTGTTCAGAACTCATTGTAAGCACTAAATAAGCTACAAATTACTACAGCACTCAACTTTCCTCACTTGTCTAGAGGAAAACAGTTTTTAGTACTTACTAAATAAGCACCTATCCAGGCGTGTCTAAAGGTCACCTCCCAGTGTTTTCTCCTGTCTACCTGATGAATCTGGGCATCTTGGGATAATGCAACAATTGCCTCATGTACACAGACAACCCTCTGCTCCTACCAACCAACACTACAACCTGTGAGAGATGCATTTATATAGCCAAACTGGAAGCAAAGATCTCTTCACTGATGACTGGATTAGACAGTCAAGAGGAGAAGATAAACACACACCACACTCATCACATAGTCCCTCAAAACCTACACCACCAAAACACTCACACAGAAGCACAAAACACACACCTACATTCATAGAGGCTCTCAGTAAAAATCTGCCCAAACAACCGAGACCTCCAAAGCAGAAATGCAAGCAACCTCCACCCCCCAACACAACCCAAATGACACATAGCCCACATACTCAGTGTGCCACTCAACTACAGCCCATAAGGCATAATGTACCCAACACTCTAGTCATAGGTGACACTACAGTCAGGCACACTGATGTTCCACTCACCAGGCTAAACAAGGAGAAAGTTACTGTCAGATGCCTGTCGGGTACCAGGATCCACCAAATGACACATGCACTCAGGTCACTCCACAACAAGTACAAATATGACTCTGTCATTGTCCATGTTGGTGTGAATGACCTGAGATGTACCTCCCTGGACTACATGAAAAGATACATGGAGGATCTCTCCAATCTTGTAGCCCAGGCAGGTATGACCCTAGCCCTGAGCAGCATCCTGCCATCATCCACAGTACAAGGACAAAATGATTGACTTCAACAATTGGCTAAGCTTCTGGTGTCATTCTAAGGGAATCCAGTATCTGTCTGCCTGGGATGACATGATCGACAGAACATGCTACTTTGCCTGAGATGGCCTGCACCTGTCACCCTTGGGACTGGATACTGGCAAAGGCTCTTACCACCCCTATAGTGCCTTTTTTAGGCAAGGTTTAAATGACAAATTCACCACCGTAACAGGTACAAGTAAGCAAAATCTGAGGGTAATGCTACTCAATGTTAAAAGTCTAAACCTCAAAATCCACTCACTCGAGGCACTCCTTAAAATAGAGAACATTGACATCTGTGCAGTGACAGAGACCTGGTTCAAAGCTCCAGAGAACACCCCTGCATTACCAGGCTATAATTCATACCACACCTTTCGTCCACAAAACCCAGACCGAAACACTAAAGGTGGAGGAGTGTCCATATTCATTAAGGATATCCACACCTCCGAGCTAGTTGCTCAGTATAATGCATCCGAGATTATCCAAGTTCAACTACCTCTGGGCAAAACCACAATCCAGATTGTAGCTTGGAACAGACCACCCACCATGCCCCAGGATTCCCACGCCTCTTTTCTTGATACACTGGAAAATATTAAGGTACTACCCAACACCCTAATAATGGGTGATTTCAACTACCCCACCATTAACTGGGAAAACTACTCATGTACCAACTCTTTTGCTCAGCGTTTTCTGGAATTCATCAATTCCAATGCCTTGGATCAACTTATCCACACACCCAACAGGGGCAGCAATATCCTAGACCTGGTCATCACCAACATGGACGACCGGTGTTCCACACCAGAGGTCAGCTCCTCGTTGGTCAGATCCGACCACAAGCTAATCACTCTAGACATCCACATCCCACCCCCCCACTCCCCATTAGGGAAACCACTGTAAAATATATCTCCAAATCCAACTTTACACTTCTTAAGACAGAAGTCGCAAACTTCTCGACACCCATGCAGATGGACAATAGAGGTACGACTGCTGAATCCTACACAAATGCACTTTATAAGCACTTACATGAGTGCATGGATCATGCTATCCCTAACAGAAACAAGATGCTATCCTCCAAAAAAGGAAGGCAATCTGGTGGTCTTCTGCCATAAACAAACTCTACAACAGAAGAAAGAAACTGTTGCAAAAAAGAGTAAAATCCCATGATTGGAGGAACTCCCTGGTCAGCCCCAGTAAGAATCTGAGATCCCTCATAAAATCCTCCAAAGCTAGTTATGATAACAAAATTGCCACTGATTCTAAAGACAACCACAAAGCATTCTATAGCTATGTCAAGAATCTCAATGGCAACACTCAGATCTGCTCTAGTTACAGCACAATGACACTAATTATACAGAACCAACTGATATTGCCAACATCCTGGCAGATAGGTTCAGTGCTAACTTTACCCCCCTCTCAACCCCTAAAGGGCCCATCTTCATACTGGAAGAATGCAAAGTTCCTGTAATCATGGCTGCACAGGTAAAAACCTAACTCTCCAAAGCCAAGAACACAGCATCCATGGGACCTGACAACATCCCAGGCTGCCTTTTACATGAACTACAGAATGAACTGGCACCCCACCTAAGTATCATGTTCAATCATAGCCTCACCTCAGGATTTGTGCCCATTGAATGGCACACCATGACAGTTATCCCACTCCACAAAGGGGGGGGGCACAACAGACCTTGGGAACTACCGTCCCATTAGCCTGACGAGCCTGGTCTGCAAGGCCATGGAACGTATCATTATGGAACTTATAAACAAAGACATTGGAGATCTCCAAACTCTAGACCCCACACAGTTCGGGTTTGTAAAAGGCAGATCATGTCTCCTAAACCTGATAGACTTCTTTGAGGCAGTCACCAAAGCCATAGATGAGGGTAAGGTGGTTCACACAGCCTGTCTAGATCTCGCCAAGGCATTCAACACCATCCCTCACTCTGGAATTATAGATAAACTCACTAAACTAGGTATAAATCCCTATGTCACAAGATGTGTTGCCAAATGTCTTACTGACAGAACCCACACTGTGAATGTAGCAGACTCCAAATCAGACTTCAGACCAGTGACAAGTGGAGTACCACAGGGTTCAGTACTGGGTCCTCTCCTGTTTGGTATCCACTTCTCTGAAGTACAGGCTAACACAGAAGGTCTTTGGCTAGCTAAATTCACAGATGACTGCAAACTACGAGCCATAATTGAAACTTCTAATGATGTGGAGATCCTACAAAAGGGCCTCACTGAGACAGATGCCTGGTGTCAAAGCCATGGTCTCAAGCTCAATGCCAAAAAGTGCATTGTCATCCCCTTTGGTAAAAACTCTGTACCCATGAACTACCACATAGGTGGTAGTCTACTTAACACCAAAAGTGTGATAAGAGACCTTGGGACACTGCTGGACAGTAGTCTCTCCTTTGATAATCACATTGCCGCAGTGGTCAGGAAATTCTTCTACGTGGCATACCTCATCACAAAAGGTTTCTCATCCAGAAAAAAGAGATCATTGTTCCCCTCTACTCATCACTCATTAGACCCATTATAGAGTACAAAGCCCCTTTTGGTATGTACCTCACAAGACCGCTACAACAACTGGAAAAGCCACAGAAATACCTTACAAAGAGGATTACTGGCCTCAAAAAGATGCCCTACATAGACGGAATAAAAAAACTCTAGCTTTACTCCGTTGCATATCACCTACTCAGAGGCGATCTCTGCCTAACATACAAAGCTATGTCAAACCTAAAGCTGTTAGATATTCTCCACTTAAAGAAATCTCAATCCCTCTGAGCTACATGCTCTAGGGACCTAAACCTTGTCACCACAATAAACAGAACATGCTGGAGGGATAGATTCCTGTCCCAGAGACTTCCCATACTCTGGAACAGACTACCTATCTATGTCAAATAGAGCTCCTCATTAGCACTCTTCAAGAAAAATCTTGATGATTGGATGGGTAATAAGAAATTCACCCTGGGGATAACTTCTGTGGTTCTGCTTGACAGGGGCACAAGAAAATAATTTTCTTGGGTGGCAAAAGCCAGAGTACCTTTTTGGCTAGGCTTGTATAGACCCTAGGGCCAATAGCCTAGTACCTACCTATGAACCTAAATACATTGCTTGTAAACCTATATCTCAGCTGTAATCTTAGCCGCTGTTATTCAAGGGTAATAGCTGCTAGCTCAGCTATTAAAATACTTGCTAGTCTTTATGGCACCAATGATATAAGTGCTGTACCATTTAACTAAATACTTAATTTCATTTTGAACTTTAACTGTTTACTACTATTGTTAAATAAAACCTACCTATACTTCTTGTAACTTGTAATTAATTGTTGTTTTTATTATGGAACTTTTCTCCCCGGGCCTCTACTGAAAAAGGACCTGTGTTCAGTTGGACTTTCCCAGTCAACAAATATAAATAAATAAATAATTTGCATAGGATTGACTGCTAATGCATGGTTACAAAACCATCACTCAGCCTTCCCCCTTAGCAACCACTATTTCATGGTCTTGTTGTGTTATGCATGCCATTGACTAGTATGGCAAAATTAAGATTTTGGTTTAAAAGCTTATTTCCAGCTTTTTTTATTATTATTTTTGGGCCGACCCCATTTGTGCACTGCTGCTCTATGCTTAAATGGTCAAAATCGGCCAAAAAAAAAGTTATTTTTTATAATTTTGCAAATAATTTTCATGTCTATGGCCATATATTTGCCCTTTGGCATGCCTAACCTTCTAATACATGCATTTTTATGATCTGTCATGCCTCTGTTTTGTACTTTGCAGAAATGTATTCAGCTATTGGCTGAATACATTTCTGCAGTCTACACTATTCCTGCATGGATGCCTGCCTGCTTCCTGTATTGCTAATTCACCTCATTTGCATGGTTTTCACCAGCAAATGAGGTAATTAGCATATAGGGGCTGTGTCCATGCAGGAATAGTGCAGGGGCACTCGTGCACGTCCCGGGAGCTCATTCCTGGATCGCACGTCAGCCATATTGCCTGCAGCAGTTCTTGCACTATTCCTGCATGCTGTGCAGAACTTGCTGAATCCTGGGGAATGATTTGTCATTAGACTAATGAGTAATTAAATGCCCTCTCCTTACATTTCTTCAGTGTAAACATCCATTAATCAAGTGCTAACTTGCTTATATTTAAAAGTGTGCCAACAAGACAGTATTTATTTATTTATTTAATTTGCAGTTTGTTAACTGGGAAAGTCCATTTGGCCAAGATGAGCCATTTTTCAATGGAGGCCTGGGGAGAAAAGCGCCACAGTATATATGTACAAAAATCAGCAAGAAGTTTTAACAAGAAATTAATACAGTAATAGTTCAATATTTACATACAACAGATATACAAGAGATAATACCAAGAGTTGATACAGTATGTTCTAGAATTATTGCGTTGGCAACTCAGGATTAATGCTACAGAATATGCTGGCTTGAATGAATGTTTCAGTATTACAAGTATTTTAAAAATGAAAAAATATGGTTGTTTTTATGACATTTTAGCATGTATAGTTTAGGTTATACTTGCCCAAGTAAATTAGTACCTCTTTAATAAGTGTTAATTGTGTCAATTAGGTTTTTAGAGATGTATATAAAAAGGAAGTGTGGTTCATAGCTCATTGTCCTGAAGAAGTCTTGTTAGTACACAGACAAAAGCGCTTAACAATAAAGCTGTTTTCTGCAGCTTCAGTGCAGCTTCAGTGGTCTGCTTTCTCCTTCGTTTATTGGTGTTTCCTACTGCTGGTTACCATGTTCTAGATACAAACAATCAGTGGTCAACATGATGTAAAACAAAAAGTTACAACTGCATCAGTAGTAGAACCCTAAATAGGGAATATACATTTTTATCATATATGACAGGCAGAAAGCATATGTGAGCTAGGGTAAGGCAGTGTGAGTAAGAGGAGGAGGTGTAGTGGGAGAAGATCAGGATGGACGGGAGCAGGAGCATCCCCAGGTAGAGGAGAGATAAGAGTGTAGCAAGGCCTTAAAAGATGAAAGATTTTGTGTAGTACGGATGTGGGGAGGAAGAGAGTTCCATTTGTGTGCAAGGGAGAAAGATAGAAGAAGTTGACCAGGGGTACGTGATGGTTTGTGAACTGCAAGGAGGTTTTAATTATTAGATCTGAGGGTTCAGTCAGGAAATTGCCTATTGAGGACGGAGGAGGTTGGGGCATTGAGAAGGGTTAAAAATTAGTTTGTGGGCAGTGGAGAGTTGAATGTAGGATAGGTAGTTAGGGAGTTTTAGCCAGTTCAGGGAGTGTGGGGAGGAACAGTGGTGGGTAAAGGATTTGGAGCTAGTAGAAAATTTGGGAATTTTATTATAGCAAGATGCTAATTTAGCTTTGAGAGTTGATTGCAGGTTGGTAAGGAGAGGAGCCCCATACATGAGGGAGTGGAGGAGGTATGTGGTAGAGAGGGTAAGCTTAGTTGAAGATGTGAGGTAGTGATTGTGCTGGATAAAGAATTCCTAGCTTTTGATGGGTTTTCTTAAAGTTGGTTTGGAGGTGAAGGTCAGTTTTAACTGTTTATCGATAAGGTTGCCTAGCAGTTTAGTTTGGGAGACTGTTTCAGTGGGAGTTTTATTTGGGCTAACTATGGAGAAGGTGTTTGTGTCTATTTTGGTGTCTTTAGAAGGGGTAATGATCATGATTTTGGTTTTGGATGCATTAAGAGCTAAGTGATTATTTGGCATCCAAATATCTGTGCTGTTGAATTCTGCTTGTGTTGTTTGTATAAGTTTAGGCAGAGATACTGCAGAGCAAATAAGTGTTTAATTGTCTGCTTATTGGCAAGTTTGGCATTGGGGATGCATTGGTAGATGTTGTTTATGAAGATATTGAATAAAAGTGGATCCAGGATAGATCCTTGGGGACACCAGTCTGAGTGTTAAGGTGGGGGGAGGTGGACTTATTCCATTTGGTGGCTTGCTCTCTATCAGACAGATAACTGGAAAACCAATTCAGAGAGGAGGAAGAGATATTAATCTGGGAGAACTTACAAAGAAGAAGGAGGCTGTAGGATATTGTATCAAAGGCCTTAGAAAGGTCTAAGAGAAGAACCAGTACAATATTACTGGAATCACGGAGGTGGTTGATGTTTTCAAGAAAAGATTGAAGGGCTGTGGTAGTACTATGTCCATGTCTAAATCCATGTTGAGTAGGGGTGAGTAAGTGGTTGTCTAAGAGGTAGGGTAGAAGGTGAAGGTGAATACATTTTTCAAGTATTTTTGAGATGTGGGAGATGATGGCAATGGGGTGGAAGTTGGGGATGTCAATGTTGTTTCTTCCTTTATATAAGGGAATGATAAAGGCTTTTTTCCAGAGGAGGGGTATGTAGGAATCTTGCACCTAGCTTAAGGAAATTAGTAGCAAGGTTGTCAGGGGTGTTGGAACAGGATTTTAGTTTTTGTAGGAGTTTGTTTTATATTGGAAACTGGGATGAGTTTGAAGGATAAGAGAGAGGGGTGGGTGTGGTAGAGGGAGGGGGGTTCTGGGAAATAGGAATGGATGGAATGATGGAGTTCTGGGGGAAAGATGTGGTGAGCTTGGCAATAGAGTGCATGAAGAAGGAGTTGAATTTGGTGGCTATGGTGTGGTCAGGGGAGTTAGCATCAGGGCAGGGATTAGGGTTTTTGGCCAGGTCTGAGGAGGACAGTGATACTATTCCAGAACTATTCTAGAACTTTTTGGGATTGGATTTGTTGTTGTTTTGAAGCTTAGAGTAGTAGGATTTGCGATCAGAAGCAATTCGTTTTTTAACTTTATTACAAAGTTGTTTGCATTCACTGAGGGTGTTGGGTGCTTTATGTTTTTGTTAGTTTCCATGATTTGTCACGAGTATGCATGAGGGCTAATGTGTCTTTGGAAAGGCATTGGACAGTTATGAATTATGTTCTTTTAGTTCTGAGAGGGGCAAACCATTTAGAAGGTTAGTAAAAGTAGTGTTAAAGTAAGTAACAGCATTGTCAAGAGGACGAGTTTTCAGAGGGTTCCAGTTTATTAGTTTCAAGTTATCAGAAATGGACTGTGGGTTGAAGTTTTTGAGGTTGCAGGTTAAGATATAGTTATGCTGTAAGTGTATGGAGGAAGGGGTGTGAGGATTAAAGGCAAGTATGTGATCAGTGAGAGACTCAGGAAAAGTGTCACTGTCTGAGATATTTTTAGGGTGGGAAACTAAAATCCAGTCCAGAATGCTTCCTGAGGAACTGTCTTTATTGGGTATAGTAGGATAGTTAACTAAGTGAGAGAAGTTGTATAAGCTGATAGTGTGGGAGGAGGTGGTTGACTGAATAGAAGTCCAGTTAATATTAACATCTCCTAAGATGAATGTTTCCATGGTAATAATAGCTGAGAACCAAGAAATTATGTCTTCCAGAAGGGGAATGTTATTTCCAGGAGGGATGCAAAAGGTGGCTATGGCTATGTTTTTATGGTTGTTGATTTTCAGGAGGGCTAGGGTTATTTCAGCTGTACTGAATTTAGGTATATGGTTGGTATAAGGAATTACTGTTAAGGAAGAGAAAAAGAGCAGCGCTACTCCGCCTCCTTTTTTTAGGATTCTGTCATTTCTAATGATTTTGTAGTTGGGGAGGGGGGGTGATTTTGGAGTCTTTCAGATGTGGCTTGAGCCATGTTTCAGTGACTGCTACTATGTCAGGGTGGTTGTGACTGAGCCAGGCATGGAAGGTAGGTAATTTGTTACAGAGGGTTTGAGCAGTAAAGGTAGTGAAATGTAAAGATTTGTGGGGAATGTGAGTAAGGGCTGGAGGTTGATACGAATGCTGGTTTACAGGGGTCTTGGGTTAGGGTGAATGTTGTCAGAGAGAAGAATAGAGATAAGTTTGAGGATGTGGCTTAGAAGTTTAGAGGCATCATGAGGTTGAATGAAAGGATGCATAAGGTATTGGGATTGTAATGGACAGGGTGGAAAGTTGGGTAGGTGAAGAGTTTGATGGCAAAGAAGGAAGTAAAACATCAAAAGCAAAAAAAGTTATTTTGTAAATTTGTATTTACTGAAAATGCCCAGTATACATATTTTAGCATATTTCCTTTTCACAACTTACTGATCCTCTTGACTTCAGTCATAATTTAAGTTATGTTGCAAAAAGTCCTACATTGTTATCAGAGACACAGCTTGCTTATTAATAGTTAAATTATTTTTGCTCAACTAGAGAAAACTTTTATTATGAACCTTTTAGATTGATGGCACAGATGCACATCTTTTAGGAGAAAAAAAATAGTAAAATATGTTTTATATATTTTTTGTGTATAATTTTCTCTTGTAAAACCAGCTTTACCTTCTTAATTGACACTCTTTCAAACAGAAATATAAAAATATATCACAGTATAGTGAAATCTTAATTTCTGATATTTAATTACCCTTCTTTTAGAACAATGATGTAAAAACAGTTAAAGTATATTAACTTTTGTGTAGTATCACATGAAAGTTATTTAAATAGTTTAGTTATCAAACACTTGCTGTTTACTGATGTTAACTTTGTAATCATTTCAACTAATAGCATTCTAAAATAAAGTAAACTGTACTGCATAAAGGGTATAGATACAAAACACTTGTTCTCTGAGAAAGCTGGATGCCATTTGGGATAAAGTACAGATTTATGAACAGCACTTTGTCAAACTGAGCTCCAGTTTTCACAGTTTATTGAAAATATAGCTTTTCAAAGGAAATGAATATTTTCATTCCAAATCCACTGATAGTAGTTTTAAAGCCTAGCACACCTCTCACATAGAGGTCATAGTCCTGCTAAGTAATATAATCAACTCTAAGCGTGCGGCCTCTCTAAGAAAGAGCTCATACTGAGTTTCCATTGATCTCATGTTATAAGGGTTATCTCCAGCAAATATCCCCTTTCCCAGATTCTAATGAGTGTCTCTGATGAAAATATCTTTGAAATGACACCTTGTTTGAACTCTTCAATGCATGTCAACTGGCAGCACATTTTGGTAATTAAATGATAGCTTCACCAAATTTTTAGACATCTGTGTCATCTGATATCATATTTGTATAACAAACAGATTATTTTACAGAAAAGTGCTATCAACAGAGGCTTGGTACACTGGATAGCTATGTTCGCTGGAACATCTATACACAGAAGTGTGGGACTTGCATACAGGTTATTGGATAAATTAGACATGAAAGAAGAATCCAAAACAATGCTTGTATAAGTAAGGTAGAGAGGTGCTCCTTTAGAAAATAGCTTTTCATGAAAACTGTAATAATCCACAACACTCAGAACAGCAGTGTCATAAAAGTGAAGAATACAAAACAACCAGTGCATAGAAAGAATGGAGAAAGAGAGAGAGAGAGAGAGAGAGACAGACAGAGAATAGCAACACAGGAAAAGAAAGAAATATGTACTATTGTAGTACAGATACACACTTTATTTTGGGTAGTATACCTGCAGTTGATAAGACAGCGATGGTAACAATTTTGTCCTGTGTCAAACAAAGATGTTATTTGCAAATCACAGCCCTATTCAACTGAGCATTTAGAAAGTTTCTGAAAAATAACAAAACAAGCCTCCAGGGCACTAGAATGAAACTGCAACAAATATGTTAAAGCTGCCACAAGTTTATTAAATGCTTTTCATTTGACACTGAGTTCATCCTTCATCAGACAATTAGCAAATGGAAAAAACATAGCTTAATACTATGTCCTGAAGATCACATGATGTTTACCTTACAATCAGAAGGAAGATGTTGAATAATTAATTAATCACATCATGAATCCCCACCCATCAGCATTCATTCAGGAAACCTGAATGAGTGCATTAAAAACCTATGTTTTACCAACTAATACTACATGAAAAACGGTGTTAAATATCTGAATACTACTAAATGTTGCACTGTAAGCTATACATAATGCAACAATTATCATGCATAATGCAACATTTATCATTAATTATTTTAAAAACATGATTAAGCTTTGAATTCATGAAATATAATCAAAACGATACATCATTATTTAATATGCTAACCTATACTACTATACATTAATCTATACTTCCAGTTAAAATAACGAGCAATGAATTAATTAATGAATTGATTAATTATTTAATTAAATTTAAACATTTTTAATTTTAAATATATCTCATTTTAACATATTTTCCAAGTTCATGATATGGTTGGATATTATATCTCATTTTAACATATTTTCCAAGTTCATGATATGGTTGGATATTCTAACTGGAAGTGTAGGTTAGTGTATTAAATAATAAACATTTATGAATGACTGCAACAGATTTTTTGTAGAGTGGGTGTCCAAATGTGGTGCCTTTGGAACTGGTCATTTAGCTGTTCACATTTCTTTAAAAAAATGATTGCTAACAACTGTTTGCTTAACTCTCCATTGTTAGATATGCCAGTGTTGGCTGCCCTGCCTGTGCACTTTAAGTCTTTGATTATATGACATGTGATGTACTTATCATATCATGACAATGACTATCTGCCACACAACTGTATTGTGATGACAAGGGTCACTCTTTCAGTTTTCCCTCAAATTACATACTTCTTTACAGAAAATATGTTCCTCTCAGGAACCTTTACAGAAAATGTGTTCCTCTCAGGAACCTGCCAACATTACCTGCCCTGTCTATATACTTTTAACTTCATGAGTGTACAATAACTTGTTTTATTATGTAATAAATAGTTTTAGACATGCCAATTTATTTTAGAGAAAATAGCATGCTTTTCAGATTAGGTCACCTTTTGGAAGACTGTAAGTTATAGCTTGCTGTGGTAACTGAAACATGATGTCAGTGTGTGTGTGTGTGTGTGTGTGTGTGTGTGTGTGTGCGTGCGTGCGTGCGTGCGTGCGTGTGTGTGTGTGTGTGTGTTTGCAAATACACTTGAACCAGTCAGGCCTGAAAGCTGTTTAAAAATCTTCATACCTTTTGCTCAATATATCAGATCTTACAACTCCCAGAGTTTATGCATTCCGAGCGCAATTTCTTTATATTTATTTTTTATTTATTTTTTCAAATTTACATCATGCAAAGTGCAGGTTATACAACTGCAATACAAAGACCACAGCAAATTTAATATTTTCCACAAGGCAGTTTCTAACAGCCAACCCTCCACCACTGAAACAATTCATTAGTATTGTATGGACTCCTATCAACCCTTGTTTTTTGACATCCACCAAAAAAAAAAAAAAAAAAAATTTACAGAGTATACTGCAGAAAATTGTCTTCTCTTCTCACCAGTCCATATATCTTTTCCTTACCAACAACCAGACATTATTAACCATTTCCTTCCACTTTCTATAACTTGCTGCATTTAACTTCTTCCTATAGGTTCTAATGTTATTTGTCATAAGAAGATGTTTCTTCCAAGTAATATCTCATTTTCATCCTTTAGCTATTGGACTTCTTAACCATCTTTCCATATACAGTATTTCTACCTTTCTGCCTCTCCCTGTTCTTTACTTTATACACGATCTTTAACAATAAAAAGGCCACTTTTTAAGGACTGTCTTTCCTTATATGCCTTCTCACTCCTTCATTCATTCTTCCCACACATGCTTTATTCTAACACAATTTCAAAATATGAGCATATAATCTCCACTCTCCTGTCTACACCTCCAATACTTTCCATCCCTTGCCTTCCAACTTCTGAACAGTTGGAGGAGGATTCTGTACCATCTACAGAGTTAGTGTTTTATTCCCACACTACTAGCACTTCTTTGCAATTGGACATCCTCCTAAAACATCCTGGACATACTTTCCTAGAAATATGTACCCCTCAGCTATTAACTATCCCTTGGAAAATGATTCCATCTCCTTTCCATATATGCCTTAATTGATACTAGCATAGAACTTGCACCTTATCACTGTCTACTATGCATTTCCATACTTTTATACAAACAAAAACATTTTATTGTTGACCTATTGAACTATATCAATGTAAAATTGTTAACTTAGCTTCTTTTTAATACAACTTTAACTTTATGCATGTAACCCAACATATGTGAATCTTTTTGCTGTAACTGCTATTATATCAATATTGTTTAAAATTGTACTTGTTTAAAATGTACTATTGGAGCTTTTCTCCTCGGGTCTCCACTGAAAATGGTCCACAAGTCCAGCTGGACAAACCCAGTTAATAAATGTCAATAAATAAATAAAATAAATAAATACTAATAATCCTTGATTGTTTGATCCCCTGATTCTTTGTCTGAACTTCTGAGTGAACAGTTTCTTAGGGTACATTATCTATAATCACTTACTGGACCAACCAAGTCTTTCCACATATTTTCAGTTGCTCAAAATTGAGCCAATAGCTCACAGGAAAAGTATATATTTCCTTTATCTGCTAAAATAACTGCTTCCTCCACTATTTTCATTTTCCTTCTGGAAAAAGTCACTAACCTTTACTAATCCTGCTATCTTTCACTTATCTCACCTTATCACTGTCCACTCCACTTGCATTTAAGGGCAATGAGATAAGTCACAAGTATACAATTTATCCCCCTCCTCCAAACTTCCCTGTCATTATCCAGCCTCAAAATAACTTCATGTTTTTTTGACACTTTTATTGAATTATCAGTTGTGACATAGACAAATTTATATTTATATAAAAGTAATCAAACTGTATTAGCAAGTTTGTGTTTACAAACATTATACTTCACACACACACACACACCTGCCTTCTTTTAAACCTCACCTACCCTGTATGTATTGTTCCCACAAATCACATTTTTTTCAGTGTAGTTTGCTCCTACCATTTTCTAAATATCTCAATTCTAGTTGTTTTATCTTTGTTACTACAGTATATTCACTACTTCTAGTATAGCTGGTTTAAATTTTGATTTCCATTTTCTAGTAATTGTTTTTTTGGCAGCCACTATAATTAGACACAGCAAGGCCTTACCATGTCTAGGCAAGTCCAATTCTGTATCATAGCTCAGAAAAATCATCGCCCTTGTTACACCAATCTAAAAAACAAAATAATAATAAATAAATAAATAACTTTGTCTTGATTCTTATATGACTGGTTCCCAATTTACTCATTTAGCCCTGTCCTTCTACTTCCTGAAGCACCAGCAAGGTCAGTGTTTAAATGGAGTATAGCTGGAAGTCATACAAATCCCATCCCCCGCCTTCTGGTTAATGTCATCCTTCCTTTCATTATCATATGCTGTTTATCCGTGTGTATATATCTGCCACAGTATGACTGAATTTTTTGCACCCGTGTATCCACTCTCAATTAAAGATAAGTAATTCAACAAAAATAGAACCCTAGATAAAATTAACATCTGTATTGCATTAACAAACGAAATGCTGCACAAGCTGGTGAACCACAAGATAAGAGCCCCAGTACACAAAACCAATAAAATAAAAACAGTCAAAACAGCGTAATAGGGCTGCCAGGACATAAACCAAAGTAAATCCAATTAGAGAGTTTTCGTATGATTCCAGTCGTTGGATTTATTTGAGAGCAGATTTCCTAATTGGATTTACTTTGGTTTATGTCCTGGCAGCCCTATTATGCTGGTTTGACTGTCTGTATTGCATTAATTCATCTCACTATAATACTCATTTTATGAGACCTCTTGTCAAGTAATTCCACTACCTGCTGTAGGAGTCTTTCATGATTTTATTGAACTATCTGATTGTCCATCAAGACATAATCTACAGATACGTAAAACCCTCTTTTCCTTTTATTGTGTCCTCTGTTATTAACTAGCCCAGTTTACATTTACAGAGCTGAACTGACTTTTCCCAGTTTCACTGTAGCCTCACTCCCTATGGAACAATTCAAAGATTTCCAAGAAAACACTGCAATATTTTCTGGAATTGACAATTTAAGCCGATCCATTGCCAATATGTGGTAATCAGCAGAAAGATGGAGTAATTTCTACTAGCAAAAAAAGTTTACAAAAAGAGACTTTACCCTTTAGCTCGCACCCCTATGATTAGCATAAACAAACTAGGCAAACAGGGACTTCCTTGCCTAATCACTCTATTCTTATCTCAACCTCACTAGTTAATTCACCATTCATCAGTAACTTGATTTTCAGTTCATGTTATAAAGTACTAACTCAGCTTCAAGATTTGTGAACAAAACCTACCTTCTTGAGTATTTTACACCAAAAGTACCAATCCACAGTATTAAATGCCTTCCATATATCAAAAAATATCTCCAGCTATGCTTATTGCACAAACTCTGTCAGTCTCCATCAGCTTTTCTTCAATGTCATCTCTTTAACAAATCTTCTCTGACCTCTGGCCATCAATGCCAGTATAACCACTGAATTATTTTGATTGAAATACTTGCAAGTATCTTGGCATTGGCATTAAAATAAACCTTAACTCCCGGGTTCTAATGTGTTCAGACCTCCACCCCCGCCCCCAATTACAACCACCCTATTTCTGGTGAATGAGGATGGCAAAATCCCAGTCATTGCTTCGTCATTAAATATATTACAAAGATGCTCGACCAAAACAACTCCCACCAGCCTATAAAACTTCCATGGGGTCCTTCCCTTTTAGCTGTTGATAAAATGATTTTTCCTTCTCAGTATCAATGACTTCTCCAACACTTTTCTATGCTCCTTTCCTTATACCTTCGCAGTCCATTTGTTACACGTCTTATATACTCTAAACTCTCCTCATTATGTCATTTATCCTCTCTTCCTGTCTCTCTTCACATCACCAGCTGGATCTCAAAATCCTACAGTCATTCCCGGATTTCTTTTGTTTTGAACACTAGCTTTTCTCTGTACTCTCATCAAAATATCATGCTTGTGAATTAACCTCCTTTTCACTACTGACCTTTCCAGTTCTCTAATCTGGGTCATTAGTTCCTGCATGCATCTAACCACATCTCCTGGCCCTCACCCTCAGTTTATTATTCCCTATTAACTTCCACATTTTCTTTCCTACTACAGAGTCCCTTCATACTCTTTAACAGACACTTTTTGGTAAACTTCAAGGCATCACACCTAATTAATTATTTTTCATCTGCTCACCTCTCAGTCAGTCTAAGCACATCTTCTATTATCCATTGACCTTTAGACTGTTTAATTATCTTACTCCAAATGCACAGTTTTTATCTTCACCACCTTTCCTAGGCCCTAACATCTTTCCAAGAAATGCTTAGTATAATGTATGCATGTTCTAATATACACCTTTCATGTATCAGACTACTTAACAAGAACTTATTCTGCTCACCTGTGTTTTAAACTTCCTTAAGAAAGTGAATGATTTGTTCTATGAGTTCCTTTCTCCAAGATATCCTCCAATCCATTCTCTTGTTCCATAGATGTTAAAATATTACTCACTGTTATATTTTGCTCCTGAAATCCACACTTCCTGTATAATGTACAGTTAACCACTACATGAAAATGACCCACACTCATTTCTCTATTACATAGCTGGGTCATATGCTACCACTTCTTATAAAGTTTAGGGAGAAGTGTGTATTGTCTTAACTTGGTCTATGCAATCATCACAACTTCCAGTCAAACATTCCAATTTGCAAAACCATGGTCGCTTACCTCCACTTATCATCTTCTTTTACTTGAAGTAAAAAGACCTGCATCACTTTCTTCATCATCATTAAAACTCCATGATTTCTACCCCCTGTACTGTGCTATATCCTGCAAGATCCCAATATCCCCCCATTTTCTACCTCCATGCCTCTTAAGCTTAGGCTCATACATAAAGATTATGTCACTCTTATCTTCTCTCAGCCTTCTCAGAACCTTCCCTTTTTCATTGAAAGTACGTGCACTTGTTCTCTACAGCTAAAATTGACCTTGCTATTCCTCTGTCTAGTCCTATGCTACACTGCAGATCATGTCACTGCTTAGTCTGACTACTCCATCCAACACTAGGGCCTCGTCTAACAGACCCTTCAAACTCACTTAGGTGTATTTGGCTGCAGTGGATGCTGCTATGCGCTGCTTAAGCCTACACAGTGCCCCTCACAACAACTTTTAGTCTTCCCATTACATGACACCCATGCCAGTATGGGGACACTGTAATCACTAACATTTACTAACATTTGCAAACAACATTTCCTTGAGATAAATATGCCAAATTATCAAAATAAAAACATGCAGAAAAAAGCTGATTTTAAAGCACTTTCCTCATACTGCAGACTATCTAATATGCAGAACTTAATGCTAAACTAAAATAATTTTTGACCTACAACAGTATACACATGTGGCATATAAACATTAGCTACAAGAAATCACCCATCCTTAAGCTTCCATAAGAAAAAACACTAACACTACTTTACCACTGCTGGTCATGATAAATACTATTTATATTTTAGTGCATGATTCTTACAATGCTTCCTTGTGCCCATCTAAATAGCAAAACAAACATCAATCTAAGGGGCTCTATTTGTTATTTTACATAAGTCATCGTTCTTTTGATTTGAAGTAATACCTGATTTGAAATCCGTACCTTGTCCCCTATGTGCAAAGGCAAATATACAAAGCTGCATAGTTACAAAGAAGCAGATAAGTCTGTCCCATCATGTCCATAAAAGAATCAGACCAGCATTCTCATCCTACTTTTGTGACTGTATCACACCTTAATATTTGGAGATATCCCCACTGTCTTTAGTGTTTCATTATTTCCCTTTTTCCATGTACATATAAAGGAAAATAAATAAGCAGCATGAGGGCAAACACTCAGCAGTCTGCAACCCTCAAAAAGAAAGAATTGCAAATATTCTACCATGACGACAAAGGTAGTATACTTCATCCACAACTGATACAGAAGGAAGCCTCGCATTCCATCTGGCCACATAAACATGCTAAAGCCTTTTTCCTTTTATATCCATCCCTACATAGTAGCTCAACTTCTTCTGTTGCGAGTGAACATTGATTTAGCTCCTTTGTGCTGAACTGTCCATTTTCACTGTGAATGTCTCTGACTTAAATGCTCCCGACTTTGGACACATAGTTTGCCAGCATCACTGGGTCCAACAGACAAGGTATCTACCAACCTTTTTGGAGAGGGACCACTCTTCCCTGCTTCTATGTCTTGAATACAGGGGGTAGCTATATCAGCTTCTTTTGGCCATCACTTATTTCTGCTCCCTGACCTCTCTTTTGTAGACACCTGCTGGGACATCTCCGGCTGCCTAATCCTTGCTTCTTCCTTTCGGGTCTTCTTGTAGACCCTAATGTCATTACCATCATAATTCTGGGAATCTTGTCTCCTCCATCTATAAAAGGACAGTCATTAAAAGGATCGACTCATTCCAGGGGACTGTCATGTACTTCTGTCTCTCAATGTACATGCTGAAAGACACGAGAAACATAGGGCCCTGTGGCCTGTATCTCTCAAGGTGGTTACTCTCCCTCTGTTAATTTCTCACACTTCCTGTTCTGACTCGGTACAAACTCCATCAGGGATGCAGGAAATGAGATCCAGGAGATGAAGAAAGCTTTGTAATCTCATCAGGAGTATTGGTACACTATCTCCTCCTCGGGTATACATTTTTACAGTGCTTAAAGAATTTTAATGTTTATTCTATATATATTAATACCATGGAAAAGATGATTATTAAAAACCAACCAGTCTTTAGCAGATTATAAATGTAGCATGCAGATCACCTGCTGGGGTTATCAACCATCTTGCAGAGCCAGTACCCCATACTGAATTCTATCTATGTCCCAATAAAATGTGATACAGGCTTTAATTACTGGTAAAAGTTTGTTTTGAAAGAATGCATCCATAATACACTCAGGCATGCACACGGTCAATATATTTCCACTTCATGATTTTAAAATGATCAGTTTTTATTTCTTAACTAGATATCTATCTTTCTTTCATGACCAGTGTTTTTTTTCCTGACTTTGGGAGCTTATTGTATTACTCTATTGCTGGACAGTAAGTGTAGGTGGTCCATCTCTGACAGTGACTTTAAGACTGATAAGGACATCATTCTGCTGATCCAAGCATTATTGCACCCATTTTGTTCTCATCTTCTCCAATACATTGTACCTTATTTCCCTGGTTCAATGATCTGATAACCATCATGTCTAGTGATCCTCCACTCTCTGTGCTCATTCTCCCTCCATTCTGCTCTGTTTTATTACACCACTGGTAACTTAAATTCTGTCAAAATTTCAAAAAAATAGAGCTTGTGAGAAGCTCCTAAGAAAGCACTCTGACATGCCAGGTATCCATGCCATCTTGGGCACAGTTATTCATAGGATGTTATGCTCACACTACAGAGGAAAGGAGAGCAGGGCTAACTAGGAATGGTTGCTTAATGCTACTCCATATGAAAATCTTCATGACTGCCATGTATTTCACTCCTTACAGAAGGGCAGGGGAGATGCAATAGACTTGAAGTAAAACAACATCTAGGCCACTGAGAAAGGAATAAAGTGGTGACCTTCTGCATGGTTAAGATTAATTCACAATTACACCATACCACATCATGTGAGAACCATTGCTTTGTCATCTGGTGCCAGTTAAAGAGGAAAAAAATGTCTTCTTGAAGTCTCAAGGAAAAATACTATAGCAAACTACTTGAAATGTAATAAAACAGCTGACTAGAGTTAAATCACCAGACAATGAATGATTTGGCACTTCAGCCATCACTCCAAAGTCATTCCTACATCATTAGACTCTGCTGATTGTGCCCAGGACACCTTGCATCTGGGAGTGCCTCCTCCTACATATGTATATGTATATATATATATATATATATATATATATATATATATATATATATATATATATATATATATATATGTGTGTGTGTGTGTGTGTGTGTGTGTGTGAGTGTGTATTTTTTTCTATCACCAGGATTCATCAAGCTCCGTGCAAGAATAGTGTTATTCTTGCACAGAGTGTTCCATGGCCATCTAGGACAGCAGCATGCCCTGTATATTCATGAGGGCACACTGCTGTCTACACTAGATGACCACGAAACAAGAATGAGTGTAGTGGGTATGTCTGAGCAGTGCTCACACAGTACACACACACCCTGCACTCTAGAATTGCCATACGAGAATTCCACAGCAGCTAACAGTTCCCCGGTACATATAAGCACAGCACACCAAAACATAGCATTTAACTGTCCAGATTTTTGTAGAGTGTCCAGCTTATTCCCTAATATTTTTAGCCTTTCACTCATAAAATGTCCTCTAACACAAATTGATACATACTAGTAGCATTCTCAGTTTATAAGAGTAATGTTACAAGTTTATTTTGTTTTCAATCTCCAATAAAGTTTAAGCGTAACTCAGCGGGTTTGTGTGATGCACAACTATGCTCAGCCTAGCTTACACATCCCAATGAGCTAAATAAAAATATACAGCCAAAATAGACTAAAGTGAAACAGCGTAGTGGTTAGAGCTTTCACTTTGTATGCAGGCATTTACAGTTCAAGGCCCAATGCAGTCCATTCTGTTTTATTTGTGAAAACAGCACTAAAAGTATATTTTGTTATCAGTAGGTAGTGAATAATATATATTTGTTAACCAGTGTAGTGTAGCTGGTCCAAATGTCAGATGTCAAGATAGTACAGATTTGAAACCCCCATATAAACACAAGTGTTCCATACAGTATAGCCACAAAAAATGTAATGTAATGAAAGCACATGGGGGATGTTATGGAAGGTAAACATACATATCATAATATGTCATTTATGAGAAATCAACCCTACAATGCTGATAGTGTCTAAGAGAAAAACTGAACAATGCTAATTTATGCTTAGCTATGCTTAGCCAGTATAAGCATTACTTAAATGCAAATTCTAAGCAAGAATTAGCAAAGCTAAGCAGATTTGTGCACTGGTAAGCAGGGCTTAGCATCTACCCCTTTAAGCAATGCTTATATTTGCTAAGCAGGTTTGCCTGGTGCTTAGCTTAGCTCAGCATATTCAAAACTGTCTAATGACAGCAAAGGGTGGGAAATCATCTCTATTTAAGCCCCGCAGGCAGAAATACAGCTCATAACCAGTTGTACCTCCCCACTGTAGGCACTATGGCTGGTGTTGGTGAAGGTGTGCACTTTTGGGTGCAGCACTGGGGCATTCAGGAGTCCAGGGTCATGGTTGGACTCCTTGTAGAAAACCATGATATGAGATTGCTGCAGGACCAGTACCAGGGCTTCCAATACAAAGCAGAGGCCTGGGACCATCACGCCCATGATCTCACCAGTGCCACTGGTGTCCCTCAGACTGGTGAGTAGGTCTGGCACCGCTTTGCTGACTTGAAGTGGAGGAAGAGGGAGCTCTTGGACCAGTGAGTCTAAGATGCCTGGGTGGGGAATGATCCAGGCATGTGTAAGTATCAGTCACAATAAGTGTTTTACAAAGTCCAGCCTGTGTATGTGATGGACAGGTATGCATAAATGTTTTTTCTTATCTCCTGTACAGCTGCATATGAGAAAGCTGCAAATTTGGTTGTCCACAGCAGCAGGCTGCTAAGGCTGTGGCGCGAGGCTGGTGAGTAACAATCTAGCTTGTAGTATTCAGGGCAAATAAATAAAAATGAGTAGAATGTCACCTTGCAGTATTTAAAATAGATATGGTTTGTACTGAATAAACAAGCCAGTAGGATAGTAATAGTGACATACATGTTATATATCAATAAAAGTGTACGTACTTGTCAATAAAAGCCAAAACCCCAGACTGGTTGTGTTTACTTTGTTATTGTATGAATCGAAATGTGTACAGTTTATGCATAGCAATTATAGCCCTGAAAGCATTAAACAATCAAGGCTCATCTGACAAAGATTGTGGAGTTATAAAACAGGAGATTAACTATATGAAATGTTGCATGCACCAAGATCTGATATCTGAATAATAATGTCGTGTTAACCAGTGTTTTCTACACTGTGCTATACAAGACATATGTGCTATGCATGAATGTCAGAATCACAACTTCAGATTGTACAACCAAGAGATTATTAGACAGGAAACTGTCAAACAAGAAACAGCAGTTTCTCAATAGCTCATGCTAATGAAACACAAACTTGCTGTATTTTTTGCACAAACAGGCACGGTTCAAATCCTGGGAGTGATAGTAAGCTGTATGCATAACTTAACCCAGGATTTTGTGAAGATGTGTAGAAATAGTCAGGTAGTGTTAACAGAAATTTCATCCACAGGTCTGCCAGGTAAGAAAAGGTATAATGTAGCTATAAAAAGGATGTAGTTATACTGTGTCCATCACCCACTGTCCAACCCCAAGGCTGCAAATGACAGCAAGATAAGTCCATACACCAAGTAGTCTCCCCCAAGAAATGTTCCTCAAGTGTCACGCTGTCACAGCTAGTGGTCACTGCTACCAATAACCAGGGTAACAGATAGAAATCAAGGCAGAGTATAGCAGTAGTGCACAAACACACAGTATGAGTGCACATATGTAACCCTGACAATGTGAATATGGGTAGTAACAGTCAAGTAGTGTTAACAGAAATTTCCTCCACAGGTCTGCAGGTAAGAAAAGGTATAAAGTAGCTATAAGAGGGCTGTAATTATACACTGTGTAAAAACATACCACTGCCCAACCCAAGGCCATAGGTTGTTGTAAAGTGAGGTAATATCTGTAGAGTAATGATTAGAGCAATGATCATTGAAATTGTGAGCATTTCAAGCATATACAGTTGTTGACATCTCTCTCCCCCACCTTATCTGCACCAATAATCTAAACACATAAATCAATGGGTATGTTTTTCACTAAACCTACTGTTGGGACATGTGTCCTATTCTTCTACAAATATTGAAATGTTTTTCTATTAATGTTCCCTGTTCAAATACTATCATTGGTGGTCTGATGTTATAAATGTTACCTGCATGCCATTATAATGCCCACTGTAGTCCCATATATGCATGTGCTCTGTTTGCTATGCAACTATTCCAAATCTGTTGTTTTGGGTTAATGGGAATACCTAACCATGCTGTTATAGCTAATCCTGGAATGTGTTTTTTCATGACTAACCAACATATGTTGTGAAACTGCAACAACATAGCATGTCTGGGAAAGCACATCCCAGCGGATCTGCCTGTCTCGCCTCAACTAGCCATGGCACCAGGCCCCAGTGTGTCTGGGACCCACTCTGGGACCTCCTCATCCATTGGTTCTGCACCACCTTCAGGTGAAACCACCTCAGGCGATGGGGCTTGTCCCACCCCTGGGTGCAAGCAGGATCCTGTCACCCAAAACCAGGTGCAGGGATCGGTGGGTAGCGAGCCTCGAAAGAAGTTCAGAGATCTGCTATTCCAGCTTGAGGGATGTGTGGTGCATCTAGAGGGTCAGCCTGCCCCTCCTACTCATCCCCCAGCACAGCCAACTTCAGGCCCATGAAGGGGCAGTGGTGACTGCCCATGGGTGGGGACCTCAATCCCACTATATCCATTTGGAGAATCGTGGGTGTCTGACTCCCAACCACTCCTCCCCATCCAAGGTGTTTACCCCCCACATGTATCACCTTGTCTGCTGTTTTGTCTGTCTTGTCTATCTTTCTACCCAACCTACCTCCCCAAATATACCTACTATCCTTCTCCAACATCCCACTCGCACCTTAAAAAAAGGGTAATGTGTTCCCACAAAAAAATGTCGCCCCATACATAGCTGTCCATTTCATGCAATTGTCCACTGGACTCATGTAATCTGGTCTAATTGGCTTCTCACCACATTATTGTTGTCCTCATCCCTCTCTCTGGGGTTTGAGGGTCCAAATTTACCTACAAATTCTGTACATAGGCACAGCTGTTGCTCTAGAAGAAATGGACAGCTATGGACCTTCCCTACACCTGACCTGCACATCCCTAGCTATTTTTCATATTGTTTGTCCCTCTGTTTACTCAGTTTTTTCACCACTTTCCTATCATCCCCTTTTTTCTTTTCTTTTATAGAAATTAGCACAGGGTTAAGTGGGTGTAAGCAGTAGTAAGCGGGAGTAAGTGTGTTTGTGCGGCGCTAAGCAATGTCTACACAGATTAAGCACTTTAAGAGCTAACTGTGTGTAAGCATAGTTATCCGTTAGTTAGCATCGCTTAGGTCCATGCAAACCCGCTTACAACTGCTTAAAAGTGCCTTAATGACTCTGTATCCAACAGCCCTTGTTCTGCCCAGCAACAAAATAAGCAGTTCTTAAAAGTCTTGAACCTCGGACACTGCACAACATAGCCGCAGCAATTTACCACTAAGCCATCTGAGTTGCAGAATTTTAATTTTTTATTTTTCGAAGGGCATTATTTTAAACAACGCACAGGTGTGGCCATGGGGGCCACTTGTGCCCCCATTTACGCCAATTATATTATGGCAGACTGGGAAGAATATTACTTATTTCATAGTGAGTTTTATAAGTTTATCAAGTTATATTCAAGATTTATGGATGATATTTTTATCATTTGGGAAGGTGATTTGGTTGTTTTGGATGCTTTTATTAAATATATCAACATTACAGTATGGTTTTTGAAGTTCACACATGAAATTAATTTTGATACTATTACCTACTTGGATGTTAGACTAACTTTTGATAGGGTTCGTGGTTTAATCAAATCCAATATTTATAGAAAACCCACCTTTTCTAATTCATATCTTCATTCTAATAGCTGGCATCCTAACCATCAGAAAAGGGCTATTGTAAAGGGCCAAATGGTTAGGGCAGCCTGGGTGGTTAGTGATGATAATGATTTTGTGGATGAATTAAATTTTATGGTATCCTTATTTTTGAACAGAGGTTACCCTGAAAGGTTGTGTTTGGATGTGTGTAAGGGAATTAAACATAAAAGAAATGTTGGTGTGTTTCAAGCCATACTTAGTTCTGTTAATAATCATATTAGTTCTTGTCATGAGTCTACCAGGCCATCCCCTTTGACAAATTCATCTTTAATGTTTATTTCCACTTATAATGGGAATTCTGATGTGATTAAAAAGGTTAAAAAGATAATTAATAGAAATTGAGGTATTTTCCGGATGGAAAAAGAAAAAAAAAAAGAAAAGAATTTGTATCCCGATTTGGAAAAAAAAAATACATGTTTGTATATAGAAAGGATTTATCATTTAAAGATATCTTTGAAAGGAATTTATTGGTAAAGGGGCCCTCCACTAACAGAATTATTGGTAATTTTAAATGTGGAAGGTGTTCTATTTGTTCTCATATTTTATTAACTGGTAGTAGGTTAATGATTAACCATTCTTATATTTCTATTTCGGGTCATTATGACTGTTACACCAAAAATGTGGTTTATCTTGCCAAATGTCAGTATTGTAATGCATTTTACGTGGGCAAAACATGTAGGTATTTTAGGGAAAGGGTTAAGGAGCATCTTTTAGATATTAAACATTCTAAAACTACCAATGCCCTAGCAAGACACTTGGTTGACAATGTTGTTCACATTTTTAAATTTTGTATTTTACAACAGATCAAAGTTGATCAACAGGGTAGGATTATAGATATAAATTTGGATGTATGTGAATTAAAATGGCAGCTTAGGTTAAATGCACATAATCACCCTGGACTCAATGATTATAGTACTATTAAGCCTTTACTTAAGCTGAAACATATTACAGGACAGAAGTAACAATTAAAACATGGTTTTAGATATATTTTTTACACACACACATATTTTTATACATACATTCTTTATATTACATTCGATATTGGCATTATGGTATGTCAAGGAATTTTTTATATATTTTTCACTTATACGTAGCATTGTTATAGTTATTTTTATTTTCATTGTTTAATTTCATTATACATGGTTATATTCGTCTTCTTTTCATTTTTTTTTCTTCATTTTTAAATGGTAGTAACTGACAGGCAACATTGGTAAAGTTTGTTCATATTGTAAGGTTATCATGGTGTTTTTTAACATCAATTGATTGTTGTTTAATTAATGTACAACTTAATTGGTTAATTGGAATGTATTGTACATTTAAGTGTATTTGGAGTTGGTTTCAGTATTCTGAAGATGTCCAATTAATTGGACGAAACCTAGGTCAATGTTGGTTCTTTTTTGTTGTCAATAAATTCTTGTCGGCTTGGACTTCGTCTTCCTTTGGTTTACTTGAGTTGCAGAATTGCCTGATGCTTTTTCAAACATATAATTCAGTGGAGTCATTCAACAGTAGGGAAAAGATTCTGTAGAATTCAAGTTTTATATATATATATATATATATATATATATATATATATATATATACACATAGCCCCCTGATAACACTTAGAAAGTCAGTTAATGTTGTTTATTTATTTATTTTTTACATGTTTGAAATTGCGGAAGTCGAACATATGGTCTCGGCCATATGGGTTTCAGCTTTCTGCAATTGCGATCATGTATAGTAGACATATACACATATATATATACATATATATATATATATATATATATATATAAAATGCATAATATATGTACAGATATATACATATATACATAGAGATATATACAGAAAAGTAAACAAACATTTACATATATATAAATATATTTACATATCTAAAAAACATATAGAGTGTATATATATATATATATATATATATATATATATATATATATATATATATATATATATATATATATATTTATCTTCTTCTTTCAGCTTTTTCCCGGTTAGGGGTCGCCAGAGCAGATCACCTGTCCGCTCATGATTGGCAGTGGAGTTTTATGATGTCAAGTTGCCAGCCCGGCGCCCAACCTTCCACAGAAGGCACACACATGCACACACTCACACCTAGGGCCAATTTAGAGTGTCCAATCCACCTACAGCATGTCTTTGGGATGTGGGAGGAAACCGAAGCACCCAGAGGAAACCCACGCGACCACAGGGAGGACATGCAGACTTCGCACAGAAGGCACCCCAGCTGAGAATCGAACTGGAGAACCTCTTGCTGTGAGGCGGCAACGCTAACCGCTGCACCACTGTGGCCGCCCCTATATATATATATATATATATATATATATATATATATATATATATATATGTATACATATATTGCAGTTGTACCTCAGATCCATACTCCGAACCTCTTACAAATCTGTCCAATATATATATATATATATATATATATATATATATATATATATATATATATGTGTGTGTGTGTGTGTGTGTGTGTGTGTATATTGCAGTTGTACCTCAGATCCATGCTTCGAACCTCTTACTGCAACAAATCTGTCCAAAGACTGTCAAAATGGGGATCATTGGGCCCAAACTAGGGGCCTCTTTTAAATATTGCCCTTATCCTTCTCTCTCCAGCAGGAACTGTTCTGCCTTGTAACAAAATAACAAAGCTCTGCCAAGTCTTGGACCCATAAGAAATGTACCATTACACCATGTCAACTATATAAAATAGTGATGATTTTTCAAACATACCAGTTTGTGGAGTCATTCAACAGTAGGGAAAGGTTTCTGTAGAATCAGTCAGGTTTTCTATATATACATGTATACATGTATATATGTATGGTGATGCATAGACATATAAAATATATTGACATATATGGATACATATATATATATATATATATATATATATATATATATATATAAATGTACATAAATACACACACACACACACACACACACACACACACACACACACATATATATATATATATATATATATATATATATATATATATATATATATATATATATATATATATATATATATATATATGTATACATAAATATACATAAATATATAACAGCTACAAACACATGCAATCTGAGGGTCATGCTGCTGGTCAGTAGAAGTCTAAATCTGAAAATGCACTCACTGGCAGCAGACCTGGTTAAAGGCACCAGAAAGCACCCCTGCACTACCAGACAATAACGTATTCCACACCTTTTAGCTGCAGAACCTGGACTGAAGCTCCAAAGGTGGTGGTATTTCCATATTCATAAAAGATGCACACATCTCCAGAGTGGTAGTCCAACATAATGCATCACAGATACTGCAGGTTTGGCTAACATTGGGTAAGACAATAATTCAGGTTGTAGCCTGCTATAGGTCCCCAACCATGCCCCAAGACTCAGACTCCATGTTCCTAATCACCCTGGAGAATATTAGTGTCCAACCTAACACTCTCATACTGATTGACTTCAACTACCCCACCTTTAACTGGGAAAGCTACTTATGTACCAATGCACTTGCCTAACATTTCTTGGAATTCATTAATTCCAATGGCTTGGAACAGCTTGTTCATACACCAATACAGTTAGCAACATCATTGACCCAGTCATAACTAACATGGGTGACTCTTGCTGTACACCAGTAGTCAACTCCTCCCTTGTTATATCTGACCACAAAGTAATCACTTTTGGAAATCCCCCCCCTCCCCCCGCAGAAAGGTAACCACCATGAAAAGCCTTTCCAAAGCTAACTTTGGCCTCCTAAAAATAGAGGTTGCTAACCTCAGAGCAGCCATGAAAATGGAGGCTAGTTGCATGACTGCTGAATCAAACACCAATGCAGTATAAACAATTACACAAATGTATGGATTCCACCATACCCAATAGAACCCAGACCCTCACCTCCAAAAAATGGAAGCCAATCTGGTGGTCTCTGGCCATAAAGACTCAATACAACAGAAGGAGGAAACTGATATGGAATAAGGTGAAGTCCCAAGACTGGAAAAAATCCCTTATCAGCCTCATTTAAAAGTTGAGATCCCTCATCAAACACTATAAATCTAGCTGTGAAAACAGACTTGCAGCACATAGTAAATACAACCAGAAGGCCTCTTAGAGTTATGTAAAGAATCTCCTTGGAAATACCAAGATTTGCTCTGAGTTATTGAACAATGGTACCTCCTAGGCTGAGTCAACAGATATTGCCAATATACTGGGAGACAGATTCAGTGCCAACTTTACTCCTCTCCCCACAAAGGGCCAATCACAATACCAGTACACTGTCAGGCACCTAGCATTACTGCTGCACAGGTTAAAACACCACTGCCCAAGGCCAATAATACAGCTATCTATAGGACCTGACAATATCCCTGGCTATGTTCTACATGAAGTACAGAGCGACCTGGCACCTCACCTGTGTGTCCTGTTCAATCACAGCCTCACCTCAGGCTTTGTCCCTACCAAACTGTGCACTGCTACAGTCACTGCTCTCCACAAAGGAGGAGACTACAGAACCTGTGAACTATCGCCACATTAGCCTAACAAGTCTGTTATGCAAAGCTATGGAATGCATCATCATGCACCTAATAAACAGGGATATGGGAATCTCCAGACTCAAGATTCCACACAGTTTGGTTTTGTGAAGGGTAGGTCATGCCTGCTCAATCAACCTGGTCAGCTTCTTTGAGTCAGTCACCCAAGCTGTGGATGAAGGCAAGGTGGCTCATACAGCTTACCTTTATCTGGCCAAAGCCTTTAATAACATTCCCCACTCAGGAATCATGCACAAATTCACTAAGCTAGGCATCAACCCCTATATCACTAGGTGGGTTGCAAACTGGCTCACAGATAGAACTCAGAGTGTGAAAATAGCTGGCTTCAAGTCAGACTGCTGAGCAGTCATAAGTGGAGTCCCACAGGGTTCTGCCCTGGGTCCACTCCTGTTTGGTATCTACTTCTCTGAAGTCCATGCCAAAATGAAGGGACTCTAGCTGACAACATTTGCAGATAATTGCAAGTTGGAAGCTATTATTAACTATCCAAGTGATGCTGGCATCCTGCAGAAAGGCCTCACTGAGACCAGTGGCTGGTGTCAGAGCCATGGCCTTAAGCTCAATGTCAGAAAATATGTTGTCATCCTGTTTGGGAAAAACCCTGTTCCCATTAATTACCACATCGATGTTCGTCCCCTGAACTCAGTAGGCGTTATAAGAGATCTGGGTACATAGACTGACAGCAATGTCTATTTTGGCCACCATATTGCCACTGTGGTCAGAAAGTCATTCTATGTGGCACCTCTTATTACTAATGTTTTTGCATCCAGGAAGGAAGAGGTCATTGTCCCCCTGAACTCTTCTTGACAGAGTGACACAGTTTGTTGCAGTATGCATATTCTGATAGATGTGAGGTATGAACATGAAATGTATGTTATCATTTACTGACAACAATCATCATATCGTCACAGTGATTTACCAGAAAAATGAGAATAATCTGTAAAACAGACCAGAAAAATGAGCAATAAACCTGGACATCCTGAAACAATCTAGCCAGTTGAGAGGTATGTTCAGAACCACTTACTGCAATGAATCTTGACCAAGGCTGACAAAGTGGTGGGTGGAATCCATGAAAATGGGGATATATCTGAAGTACTGGCATAGATAAGCTAACACAGTTGCTGCAGTAACACCCTCCTGTGTGCTATAACATATATTTAGTGAAATAGCACAAAGTAATTGAAATAGGAAATCTGCTATGGGTAATTACACATGTATTTGCGAATATATCAGGCACTACAGGGATGTAATAGCACTAAAAAAACAGACACCAGTGTGAAAGTGCATACCCACAACCAATATCACCACAGTCACATGCCAGTAAGTCAAGTGAACAGTAGATTATATGGACTGTATGAACAAATACATCATTGTTTGCACTCACACACTAGCCCTACATATACTGGGCCAAATTCTCAGTGTAGTCTGAATCCTGACCATGGTACAAGACATGTCTCAGTCTGCCCCTACAAACACAAACAGCCAATAGACAAGCAGAAACTGGAGCAGCATGCACAGTTAGATAAAAAAGGAGCCATAACACTTACATCTACCCCCTCCATATACAGCCCAAATAACATGTACACATGACATGTGTACAGAATCCTGACAGTCTGTTAACAATGGCCAGACATACACAGACATCTCAAATATACAGTTCACCTCAGAATGTACAGGCTCAGGTCTCATATCTATGGCTTCTTCCCTGACATGTCTCTGGGTCTACTACATCACTGGGATGGTAGCAGGCAAGAAGGCAAGAAATAATGATACTAAATACGTCTGAGCCTCATTGACATCTGGACAAAGCCTGACATCATTTGGGGACACAGAGGCACAAACATAGGGGTAGACTGGACATACTGCTGTCATAAATTGAGACAGTTGCAATTGTTACTGAGTTTGTTGTAACATATCCTTTATGAGGAATATGAAGTCAGTAATACCAATAGATGAGTATTTACTGACTGCATTCCTCAGAGTCCCCAACTGATTTTCCAAGGACACCAACTGTTTGGGGAACAGACAAAACATAATAAGCAAACCTGTGGTCAGTCTGTGGACAGCATGCCAGTGGAGAGGTATGTCAGAGACATATCACTGTCAGACGTGAAGTCACTCACTAAATGCATGTCCACACAAACCCTGTCAATCTATTAACCCACCATGTGCATAACAGCGCTGATGACATAGAATCTGTTCACTATTCTGGGGATATGTCCCCCAAATTGTTGGGCTGTCTCCAAATGTCCTGTCCTGTAAAGTATTCCCACCTGCTGTCTGTGAATGTGTAGCCTACAACCTCTGCAATGTCCCTCACACAGGCAAGGAAAAGGGGCCAAGCCCACATGAAGGAATTTCCCATATGTTGGAACTGGCAGCAGTGTCCAGGCCCACAGCACAATATTATGTGACCACCTATATAGTTGTATGGCCTTAGCAATACCTGACATTTGCACAGAAAACAGACAGAAAGTAGACAGGCAACAGGTTATGCATTAGGATGAATGTTTGGAAGGATAGAAGTCTGAAACTGAAATGTATGCCATTATTACATGTCAGCAGTCCCAATGACATGGCTAAAAAACATAGTAGTCTAGAGTTAATATAATAAAATCATATTAATATCCAATATGCGATACATAAAAAACATACAGCTCAAACACCATGAACAAGATATTGCAGTACTCTGAGTCCCAGCTTTGAATGCAGGGGTGCATTGTTCAAGTACTACAACAGGCAATCTAATTTTTCATGGAAAAGCAATGTTAAAAGTATTGATTTAATATTACAATATGTGTTAAATGATTTTTGTCAACCAGTGCACTGTAGCTGGTGTAACATGCAAGTGTGAGTACATATAACATGTGATACTACCCATGTTTTAAAAAACAACAAAAAAGTGATACTACCTATGTATACCCAAGTATCCCATACAGTATAGTCACACCCCTTGCTACTATAATGGCAGCACATAGTAGCAGCATGTTATGTACAGGAAATTAAATGCACTTATTAAATGATGTCATTACTCTGCTATGTTATCAGACTGGAATGTGAGCAATGGTTACCAGGGCTGAGCTATGCTTAGCAGGTTTAAGCATTGCTTAAATATGAATGCTAAGCAGATTTCCACACTGGGAAGCATCACTAAGTGAAGCCTAAATGGTGTAAGCATCTATTTGTTTAGCCATACGTTAGCACCCCTTACCATTGCGCAAACCCATGCAAAACCGCTTAAAGCTACTAAAAACTGCCTTAGTCACTCTGTATCCAACAGCCCTTTTTCTATCAACAAAATAAACAGGCCTTGCACCCAGGACCCTGTACACTATAGCAACAGCAATGTATCACTAAGCCATTTGAGCTGTAAGTCTTTTGGATATTTCTTCAAACATACCATGCATTACAGCCAGTTTACAACAGGGAAGAGCCACTGTACAATCAGGAAGGATTGATATCTACAAATATATATATATATATATATATATATATATATATATATATATATATAAAAGGAAACATATACATATATAGAGAGATATAGATAGATATGTATGGCGATACAGGCGTGTATGTATATATATATATATATATATATATATATATATATGTGTGTGTGTGTGTGTGTGTGTGTGTGTGTGTGTGTGTGTGTATATATATATATATATATATATGTATATATATATATATATATATATATATATATATATATATACATATATATATATATAGAGATATATATATATATATATATATATATATATATATATATATATATATATATATATATATATATGCATACATGTCTCCAAATGCCCAAACAAACATAATGCTGTTGATAGACCACCCTTAACTGGGGCAGCATGCACAGCTGGATACAAAAGGACCCATGACACTCACACAACAGTCCAAATAATAAGTGAACACTACACTGCTACAAAATCATGATAGGTCATACACAATGGCAAGACATACAATGGCCTCTTAGCAAAGCGACTAAAATGACTGAAGATAGTAAAGAGGAATACAACCAGCTAGTAATTCACACAAGTTTATTATACTCTGATTTCTTGGCCAAAGCCTTCAAGGAGTAAAACATTACAAGACATACTTGCCTTACATACAAGAAGCAATTAACACTTAATTACATTTAAGTACAGAGCCTCCAATTATACTCCTCATTTAACCCCCTAGGGGATGAAGTATCATATTAAAAAATATAAACTGATTCTGTACATAACAATTGTTCTTTTATGAATGTTTCATCATACTGAGATTTGTTTCTGTTAAACGAAGTTATGATAATATTTTTAAGGAAGTTGACCAACACTGTTTGAGAATTCTTAATCGTAAAATACACAAATTAGAGAGGGACTTAAAGGAATACAATGAAGGGGTGGCCTACCCACTGCCATTTAAAGCTAAGCAGTATAACAACATTAATAGTGGTGCACAGGGAAATTTTAACAGGGGTTACAGAACAGAAATGCCGTATGAGACACCAAGATACAACCAAAGGTTTGCAGAGAAAGATAGAGGTTCCTTACACCAGGATTTTCACTTTCCCCCAAACAGGGGGGGGGGATTTTTTCAGGGGTGGGGGAACAAGTAGACCAGGACATGCAGGCTATTTCGAGCTATCCACACATGACCAACGCTGTGGCCAGCTTGAATGTTTCAAATAAGGTTACAGTGGTAACAGAAAACAATTTTTCGATTTATAATTATACCAGCATTAGTTTGGGAACAGAACATTTTGATTTATTCACCAAGGGACTGCATTTTGTGCCAGCATTTTCTAACAGGATGGAACAGGAGTTGATAGATTTAAAAATGTTTAGCAGGCAACTGAACCTAATGCTTTATTTTAAAGGGGAGCTTCCTGTAAGTATGGAGCTTTCACGTAGGAGTACATTTAACCCACCTATGGACCCAACAGTCAAAATATTTGAAGAAATGATGGAAAAAGACATCAGGATGATTAACAATAATAAGCAAAGAAATGACCCCCATAATATCAGTAGGAATGAGATGAATTTAATCAAGTATCTCAAAAGTAATAACTGTAGGGCTATGAAAACAGATAAGGGGGGGGGGTTAGTTCTGATGTACAATTCAGACTATATTCAGTACATTGAACGGATGTTGCCGGACCCGGAGCAGTATAAACATGTGTCCAGGAATGAGTTACATATGGCATACTCAAGAATTTCTTTCATTTTATATGACCATCTTTTGCAAGGGGTTTTTAATGAAAAATTGTATAATTTTTTAATTGTTGCCAAGCCAAGAATTCCTGTAATATTTGGCATCCCGAAAACACACAAAGGTCTGGACCCCCTGCACTTCAGACTTATAGTATCTGGGCAAGGCGGTATAACAGAACCGATTGGGAAATTTATAGACCACACTTTGAAGCAATTTGGTGCTTCTTTGAAGTACATCTGCAGGGATTCTTGGGATTTTCTTAGGGGTTTGCAATCCCTAGCATACCATCCGGATCTATTGCTGGTAACTATAGACATTGTTCAACTGTTCCCCAGTATACCTCATTCTACAGGACTGAAATGGTTTAGTGATGTTTTAGTTAAAGAGGCAAAACTTACTTCCAACACTACAAACTTGTTGGTGGAGTTAATGGAACTAATCCTGGAAAATAATTTCATTTGTTTCAACAGTCATTTCTACAGGCAAAAATCAGGTGTTGCAATGGGGGCGGCCTGTTCCACAGTTTATGCAAACATAGTGTTGCATAAATGGGAAAACACATACATTTTTGGCACAGAGTGGGCACAGTACATCAAGCATTATGTCAGATTTCTTGATGACATTTGTCTTGTATGGAGTGGTACTCAGGCAAATATGGAGGAATTTTTTCATTACATCAACAGCACTACTTCTTTTCTAACCTTTACACACTCATTGAGTTTTGACAGCTTGAATTATTTGGATGTGCACTTGATTAAAGATAAAGTTAACAATAGGTTCATATCAAGTGTGTTTAGGAAGCCCACCTATTCAAATGCTTTTTTGCATTTTAAAAGTAACCACCCTGAATATCAAAAAAGAGGCATAGTCAAGGGGCAATTTATCCGCGCCTCCAGAATGTGTAACACAAAGCAGGTGTTTATGGAGGAAATTAGGTTCCTAAAAGAAAGATTCTTTGAAAGAGGGTATCCTAGCCTTCTTGTTGAAGAGCTAGCGACAGAGATTATTAGGTGCAGGGAAACAAAATATCCACCTCTCCTAGGCACTACAGGCACATCAATATGCCAAGTGGGCAGTAGCCTGCAGAATAAGGAACAAAAAGGATACATCTATACTTTTAGTATTGATTATGAGGTTGTGGAAAACAGTGTAAAGAGATACTGGCCAATCCTAAGGCTGGACGATAGGTTGGGTAATATGATTACAGAGTTTCCTAGATTCATTAGACGTAGGGGTACCAATTTAAAAGAAATGCTAGAGATGAATCAGAACAAACCAATGGCAAGTAGTGATAATAAAAAAGAAGGCACATACAAATGTGGAATGTGCAAGCTATGCCCGGCTATATTCAATGGACATAGGTTATATTTACCATCAAGAAAATTCTTATATCGACCAAGGGGCCATTATAATTGCAATGCCAAATTTATTGTTTATTTAGGTTTATGTACTAGATGTAAAAGTTTCTACATTGGAAAGACTGAAAGAACCCTCAGAAGACGTATTTATGAGCATCAGTATGATATAATTAAGAAAAAGGAAGCTAATGCTTTTTATAGACATTCCCTTTTTTGTCCCAACTTGGAAATTAAATTCATTATTTTAGAACAGCTAAGGTTGGATGAAAGGGGGAGGGACTGGGGGTCTCTTTTAGAATACAAAGCGTTACTATGGCAGCTAAGACTAGATGCAGGAAGGCGACCAGGGCTCAATGACGCTTGCAGCATCAACAGCGTCCTGCGGTTAAGGAACGCTAAATTATGAATTTTCGGTTTTCCAGTGTCTTCAGGGTTTACATACAGAAATAAAAATTTTGCTGAATAAACAGCACATTTAAACATTTTTAACATACTAGTATGTGTATAGTATTGGCTTTTGAATATTGTTTTAACATTGCATAGTTTTAATATTGCATATTTTTAACACTGTATATTTTTATGGCAATCTGTGTGTACACCAACAATTGATTATTAAGTTTATGCATATACTTTGTTGGACATTGCAGTGAGTTGTACTTAGTTATGGTTTGCCTGCAAGCAGGTTTTGTACCAGCAAGTAATTTGAAGGGTTAATTAGACCTTCTCTTTTACTAATTGAATTATTGCTCAAGTTTTGACTATGTATATAAAGAACAACCAGCTTGATTTTATTGTATCTTGAAAAAGCTCAGCACCAGGCTGAGCGAAAGCGCTTGAGGAGATTTTTGTTTGTTATTAAAGCAAGAAAGTTTTATGTAAGTTGCAGCCTTTCATTTTCTGCCTTGCGGAAGAAGGAATATCAGCATTTCATCAACTTTTCATTTTGGGCTTCCAGAGCCAGCTTCCAGGTTGTGGATCTGCTTTGCTTTATTGGTGCTTTTCACTTGTTCTTGGTATACTGAGAAACAAACTATTTCCAAAACACTACCTTCTAACCCACTACTGTCCCCATGGTGAAATTTATTCAAATGTACAGCTATAGAACTGTCTTCTTTCTTATCAGTAATATGTCTGACATGTTCTAACAGCCTAGTTTTAAAACACTTGTTACTCTCCCCCACATAAAATATGTTACAAGGGCATCTAAGAGCATTCTCTATACACCAACCTCTTGAATGTACAGACTTCCACATATTTTCCAGCCTTTCTCCTCAGCAGGAATGACAGCACTAAATAATGATAGACAATATACCTATCGAACTCCTACTTTATGATATCTGGACAAAGCATGACATAATTGGGGGACAGAGGCCCAAACACATGGCCATACTTGAAATATTGCTGTTATACACTGAGAATTTTTCTGGTGTTACAGGGTTTGTTGTAACATATCTTTTTCTGAGGGATATAATGACAGAAACAGAAATGGATGTTAGCATTTATGGATTGCAATCATCAGAGTATGCTAATGATTTGCCAAGGACAACACCTGTCTGGGGAACAGACCAAACATAACAGGCAAACCTCTGGCCATTATGTGGCTAGACCTATAGTTGAGAGCTATACAGACAGAGAACTTTGTCAGACTGAAACCCATGCAGAAGTAGCATGTTCAGACAAACCCCTTTTAACTGGCTGTATTAAAAAACATATAACAGCAATACTCACATCCTGCTCCTAAGTCTTGAACCTTCTCCACCACTTAGTTTGTAAGAGGTATGAGCTTACACATCTCCAGGATGTCTTCCTCACAGGTAAACAAAAGGGCCAATGCCCACATGGAGTACTCAATGATATGAGTGTTTTGTCATGACATTGGCTATTGGAATAACTATACAGCTGCTCTGCATGCAAGTAGCAACTGGGGAACACCAATCGATGCAGAGGCCATCACATGGTCATAAGCATTACTTAAAAAAGACAAGCTGCCATCTATTCAAAACACCTCTGTCATAGACAGTTAATTACTTCAAAGCTGATCCAGTTTGAAGAAATAAAAAAGATATATCTCTGAAAAATCCAGAAAAAAAAGGTATGTTGAAACAAGTAAGCATATAATTGAATGTAGTAGGTGGTCTGTAATAATGGAAAATAGGGGTTTGAAAGAATATGTTTCTCAACAAGACTTGATGTACTGATGTACTGCTGAGCAGCACCGGTGGCCATAGCATGTGACTGTGTCTGTAGTGACATAGATCACAGATCAGGCCCCTGACACACCAGGAAAGGACAGCTGATATTTGGCAACTACTGGAGTGTCTGTCAAACACCACTGACTGTACCACTGCTAGGCAAGCTACTGGGATGTTGTGCATATCCAGATGTTACCTGTGCATATAACTATGATACACATTTTGTCTTGTAAATATAATAGAACTATACAGAGCATGTGCAGAGTAAAGTACTGTTGCAGAAGTGTTTGTTGAAATACATGTGATATAGTGAGCTCATACCATTCAACTGTACAGTCTTATAAGCACATGTGTGCCTGCTATTTGTAGTCACGTACACACAGACTTATGTTATGTTAGGCAAACCATTTTCAAGTCTGTTGACAATGACACCATAACATAATAGGCTAGATATGAATGCGGGACATCCTCCAGGTTAGCACTGTGATAGCAAAGCCTAGTGTGCCATCAAATTACTTATCTATGTATGTAAATAAGTTGTGCATGTTCTACTTGTGTGTAATATCAGTTTCAGTACATACAACAAACATAAATGTTTACAGGTATTGGGTGTTGCATTGCAATGACAATTATATGGGTAGTAGAATAGGCATGATTCTCAGGTTGTAAACGGAGAAGTGTGCAACTGTGTTATTGCCCTCTGCCCATGCCTTCCACAAACAGCTATCTGAACACCTACATACAGTGCATATCAAGACTGTACACACCCCTGTTGAAATGCCAGGTTTGTGTACTATACAAAAGTGAAACCAATGAATATCTTGTCAAAATGTTTCCCACCTTGAATGTGACCCATAACCTGTACAATTCTATTGACAAACAAACAAATCTGTTAGGGGAGAAAATATAAAGCATAAGAAATGTACTATAAACTTGTTGCATACATGTGCACACACATAAACCACTACTTGGTTAATCCACCTCTTGCAGTAATCACGGCATTCTCTTTTTGGTTACACATATGCCATCAAGTAACAAGACTCTGATTAACCCCAAATAATGTTCAACTGTCCTAGTAGGATATATTTGACACTTACCCAGTTGCCTGCTACAGCAAAAGACATGCTTGGCAGAGAGCTTACAAAGCATTGAAGGGAACTAATTGTGGAAAGGTATCAGTCAGGAGACAAGTAGAAAAACTGTCCCCAGCATTGGATATACCATGTAATACAGTGCAGACAGTCATCAGACAGTGGAGAAGATATGGGAAAATGGTGACACTGCAAACACCTGGACGTCCATCCAAAATGGATGACATGACAAGGTGACAAGTGAGCATGGAGGCTGACAGGGGACTATAGCAGCATTGCACGAGCTGCAGGTATGCCTGGCAAGTACTGGGTGTGTACCACATGTGACAACAATCTTCTGTATTCC
This sequence comes from Protopterus annectens, assembly GCF_019279795.1. Taxonomy (NCBI): domain Eukaryota; kingdom Metazoa; phylum Chordata; order Ceratodontiformes; family Protopteridae; genus Protopterus; species Protopterus annectens. The sequence continues at coordinate 310,256,500 of NC_056748.1, forward strand.
CCATATGTCTGCCCTGTGGGGTAGGGTTGCTAGATGGAAGCCTTTTCCTAAACAGAAAATGTCCAGGGCTGGACAAACATTACCAAACAGTACATCAAGTTTCCAAAAAGCAAGTTGGATAATGTGTCATGGTCTGTTGACACCAAGGTTGAATCTTTAGCCCACAATTCCAAGAAGTATGTTTGGCCGAACTCAACACTTTGCATCACCAAAAGCACATCATCCCCCTGGTGAAGCATGGTGGTGGTAGTATCATGCTGTGGGGTTGCTTTTCAAAAGCTGGAACTGGGCCTCTACTCAAGATTGTGGGAATTATGAACAGTTGCAAATACCAACCGGTTTTGTCCCCAAACCATCAGTCATCTGCTAGAAAGGTAAAGATGAAGAGGGATTTTGTCTGTCAACATGACTATGACCCCAAGCATATATCCAAATCAACAAAAGAATGGCTTCACCAGATAGAAATTACAGTTTGGGAATATGCCAGCCAGACCTCCATCCAATAGAAACTCTGTGGGTTGCCCTGAATAGGGCTGTGTACAAGATATGCCCTCAGTAATTGACATATTTGTAGCGCTGTTGCAAGGAAGACTAGGCAACTATTACCAAGTAAAGATGTGCCATGATGATAGACTCCGGCCTAAGATGACTGAATGTTGTCATTATCTCAACAGGTGCTTCCACAAAGTATCTGTTTAAGGGTATGCACACACATGCAACCAGCTTATTGTCCTGATTTCAATTTGCATATATTTTCCCACAACAGATTGTTATGTTTTCAATAGCATTGTACAGGCTATAGGTCACATTAAAGGTGGGAATTGTGTTGAAATGAGTTATTATGGTGTCAAGTTACAATAGCACAAAGACCAGGCATTGTAACAGGGGTGTGTACACTTATATATCCACTGTAACTGTATGGACTCAGCAATACCTGACCTGTAATAGCCACCTCCACCAAGGTAGACTAATCCCTTTTGGTCGACAGCAGCAATACAGAAACCACATAATAGGTTCCTGTATTGCTGTACAGGGACATATAGGTGCAGACAACAACTTGGAAGCATATCCACCTCTATCTGAACAAGCATGTATGGTCACAGGTGACTCCATGTAAGGCTAACTATGAGTACAAATCACACATATCCCCACTGCCAAGGCCAGTCACATTGGTGTCTCCACATATGTTGTCACTCAAAGAGGCAAAAACACAATTCACCATGTACTGGTGTTAAATCACACCTCATACACACATGACATGGCTATAGGCAACCTGCATCAGACAGGTAGGTGTGAACATCACCCCCCTGTCCCCCCATCCCTATAGGATGATATGCACATCAATTGCACCCCTCCCCTCATCAGTGGTGAGCAGGTACATATTGCCTACTGAAAGGGAACAACAGCAAGTCTCCACGGGGCCTGTTAACATCCCTGTCTGCATCCTACATGAACTCAGGCAAGTGCTCACAGTTCCATCACACACACTGTATTCAAACACAGCCTCCGCAACATCCACATCCCATCCACATGGAAGATGGCCACTGTCATCCCTCTACACAGAAATGACTTGTGAATAGAGGTTTATGCAATTAACTGTCCATCATTGGGGGGAATATGACACATCAAGGCCAGGAGTGCAATACAAGCTAATATTGTGCTGATAGATTACAGGGGTATGGTGTAGTTGTGAGTACTGGCATGAAACATCCACTGTTGATGTGCAATTTCTTTCCATACTTTTGACAACTGTATAAGGTGCTACGCTGTGCTTCATTGTTTATGTCTTTCAGGCAGGATGTATTATGTGAGGAATCCACCCTACAGTGCAGCAGAAACCTCTGAGATTGTTGAGTTTATAATACAGCACTACAATATGATGTTTGGCCGTAGTCAGGAACATCTGATAGAGAGGACCGTCCTGTGGAATTACCTAGTCCACAGGGTAAACAATTTTGGCCTGCACACAAGAATGTATGAGCAAGTCCGGCATCGTGCCCCTGACCTCCTACGTAATGCCCAGTGAAGGGCTGCTGCCATCACCAAGGAAGCAACAGCCACAGGTGAGGGCCCACTCATGCAGGCCCCACTGACAGCACAAGAACAGCTCCTCACCAACCTTGGGTACCCACCTCAAGAACACAAGATCTCCATGAATCCAGCATTGTGGATGTCGGTGCCCCCAACACAATGGACAAGGAATGTGCGGGTAAGGCCCTATTGCACATTACAAGAGTACTTTAGCATACATAGCTTGTATTGGTAGAGTATCTACATGCGTATATCAAATAAGATAGTAGTTGTGGACGGGGTTTGGTAATGCACATAAGTACACATCTATGGTGATGGGAAGTATATTTTGTACTAGTGGGGTCTGTATTGTTAATGTGCAAAAATGCTGATTTCCCCCTGTACCAAGGCCACATGTTGACAGTAGTTCTCTTCCACACCTATTTAGCTCTCTCTGGTATACTGGGACAGCAGTCTGTAGCTGGTGAGTATGTCAATGTTTTGTTGTGCTTTGCCAATACACACCTAGCCACACTGCTTGATGTCCATGTTCACTTGTGGTGTTGTTAACTGCAGTGGATCACAGTGGTCACCATGGGGGCCTATCTGAGGGGTAATGTAACATTCCTGCAGCATATCTCACAATCTGTCAGTGCAAGACATCTGGACACTGACCAACAAATGTGGGGACAAATGGGCTATGGTAGGGATATGTATGAAACATTAATCCTATACAGTGGATACCACAGGGTTCCTATCAGTTTTTTGAAAATTCAGCAGTTCAAACACCATATGTTTGAACTGTGAAGTTTGAAAACTGATTATCGCGAAGCCGCTGAACACTGAATGTTTTCTTCGGGAAAGAATTTGGTGGGCCGTTTCTGTGGCTTTGCAATTTTCAGCACTATGGTGGAAAGTTAGGGGTCAGGTTCAGGTAAGTGTGTGATTGTGCAGATGCTAGGGTTAGGGCACAGGTTAGGTGAGTTAGGGGTAGGGAGCGGGTGAGGTGGGTGTGCGATAGTGACAGACTTTAGGGTTAGGGTGGGATAGGTGAGTTAGAGGTAGGGCACGGGTGAGGTGGGTGTGTGATAGTGACAGACTTTAGGGTTAGGGCAGGATAGGTGAGTTAGGGTTAAGGCATGGGCCAGGTGAGTGTGCAATAGTGACAGACCTTAGGGTTAGGGTTTGGGTTAAGGTAACTGGATAGGTAGTAGTGTATGTACAGTTTAGTGTAGGGCTAGATGTAGGATTTTAAGTGTATGTGTGTGGATTGCTGTTTTTTTGGTGTGCTTGTGTTGTGTGTGTGTTTCTTGGAACAGCATTTTTTCCCTGAGAAAAAACTTGCTGTTCTCAGCCTTCGATGGTTTTGCACTTCGAGGTTAGAAGTTCAAACATATGGTGTTCAAACTTCTGCCGTTTCGTCAAAGTGATATAGACCCGATACCACAGTGTACACACCCCTGTCAGGATGCCAAGTGTTTCTGATATATACAATGAGAGTCCAAAATATTACATTCCACACCTTTTCCAATCTGTAATGAGACCATAACATGAACAATTAACTTGTAAAACCAAACAATATGTTAGGCCACCAAATATGGGGTATACAAACCTTACAATATGACGCATGCATATGTGTGCACACCCTCCAAATAACATATTGTGGGGGCAGCTTGTGGTGTCCTGACAGCATTCACTCTGCTTGGGTACACATCTGCCATCAGGTACAGGGATTCAATGTAACAATGAAAAGCAGACCACTGTCAGAGCGGTGTATTCATGACATTTGCTCAGTTGCCTGTACCAGAAGCAGACACGGCTTGCACACATCTTACAAAGCAGCATATGAATCTCATATTTGAAAGGTATCAGCCAGGAGTAGGGTACACCAAAATTACCACAGCATTGCATATACCATGGAACACAGTGGAGACAGTCATATCAAAAGGTGGATTAAATATGGGACAACAGTGCTGTTGAAAAGAACCAGATGTCTTTCCAAAACAGATGACAAGACATGTTGACAACTGGTCAGGGAGGCTGCCATGAGATATGCAGCAACACTGAAGGACTTGAAAGACTCTCAGTGTTGCTGCATGTCTCCCGGCAACCAGGAGACACGCAACACTGAGGGACTTGACGGACTCTCTGTCAAGTACTATTTCTGTAGTACATGTGGCAACAATCACCTGGATTCTGGCCTATGGGAAGGTGTCAGTAGATAGAAGCATTTACCCACACCAAACACCATCCAGGGCTGTGTACTGGTAGCAAAACATAACATCAAGTCTCCCAAAGGCATGTGCTGCAATCTGTAATGGTGCCATGAGACCAAGGTTCAAACCTACAGACAGTATTTCTAAAGTTACGTGTGGTGCACAAGCAACACCTCACTTCACCTAAGGACCACCATCCAAATGTTGAAGCTTGATGGTGGCAGTGTCCAGCATTAGGGTTGCTGTCCATTAGCTGGAACTAGGCCTGTAGACATTGTGGAGGGAATTCTGAACAGTTACAAATAACACTCACATGTGTGCCAAAGCCATCAAGCATCTGCAATATGGCCAAGGGTGGAGAGGGGTTTCAGCTTCCAACACAACAATGATCCAAAGCATACATCCAAAACTAGCTAAAAATGGCTCTGTCTGAACACAATCAAGGTTATAAATTGGGCCAGACAAAGCCCAGACTCAACACCAATAGTAACCCCCCAGTGTGACTTCCAAGGCCTGTGCACATGAGCTGGCCTTGCAATCTGACAGAGTTGGGGGAATTTTGTAGGGAAGACTGTCTAAATAATGCCAAGGCAAGATGTGCCATGCTAATATACCCCATCCCAGGAAGAGAAACTACTGCAGTTCAATTAACAGGTACTTCAACCAAGCATTAGTTTAGGGTTGTTCATAGCTATGCAACCACAATACTGTATGCATCTCATCCAGGATCTTTACAACTAACACATTTGCTTGTTTCTTGATTGGATTGCACAAGTCATATGTCACATATAAGGTGTGTAATGTTTTCAAATGCAGTAATGTGGTCTCATTTTATATCATAAAAGTGGCTACTGTGTACGCTTATCATATCCATGTTATGCTAAGAAGGTCATTGGTGTAACCAGATGAGATTGCACATACATTCACTGCTGCTGATGAGATGTGCAAATCAAATGTATGTCATTGATTGGTGACATCAGTCCTCATATTATCCCAGTTATGTGTCAGACAAACACATAGGTGTTGTGAGAAGCAGAGCAAACATAAGTGCCAGACATCTACACATTCGGCAATAAGTTGTACAGTTGTGAGGTGTGGTCTACAGTAGATGCCAGTGTGCTATACAGGTGCACAGCAATAATGTGTACATGGGTGCAGTGTGTGCTAGGGTGAGGGACATCACCTCCAAACATGACTCACAGATATGTAGATTGTTAGTAACAAGGTTTAAGAATGGCTGCAATGCATGATGTTGAGGGCCATGGCCATGCATATCAACTGCTGGGTAATGTGAGGTCTGTGTAATATCTTTGTGCCACCTCACCTGTAAGCGCGCGCGTGTGTGTGTGTGTGTGTGTGTGTGTGTGTGTGTGTGTGTGTGTGTGTATGTAAACCATACTGTACAGGTATTAAATTAGATATATTGTCTTCCCCTCACAGGTGACAATGCGGGTCATGGTCCCTCTCGCGTAGAAACTGATGTCAGTGTCTCTGCAGACTCTGACAATGATGATAGGCATAGTGAGGCACAGGCAGGATTGTCAGGGGCTGAATCTGTGCCATTGGTTGGAATCCCACTTTTGTCCACCCCATCACTGCGCAGTCACGATGTCCACACATGTCCCATCACTAGTGGCCATAGATGAGGGACAGTTGGCAAGTGGTGGCATGGGACAGGAAACTGTAGCTAGATAACAGGCGTGGTCTCACACAGTCAGATGGACAGGGCTGGTCAGAGGAGGACTGCTGCCCTTCATGGCCCTGCCAGAAATGCCATAGCAGGTGTCACCAGATGCATGTTTCAGACCGTCATGGATGCACAAGCACATATGGAACACCACACCAGACAGACTCTCAGGGTTCAGATGGCAAATTTTCCTGCTATGAGTGACAACATCCATGATCTTGCAGATGCCCACCATTATTATGCTGAGGTCATGGACAGACGGTTGGGTGAGATGGTAGCACTCCTTGACTGCAGGATGTCTATGTTGGAGCATGTCATGGGAAATGGCCATCAGCCATGTGGGCATAGGACAGCACCACAAACAGCTGAAGGTCTACATGGGCATGCAACATCTCGCTCCCACTCTTGTAGTGGCAGTACCAGCAGCACAAATGCAGGGGGGGTGCTGTCCACACCACAATGCAGCAGGCCATGGGCATGTGGCCCTGGCCAGTGCCAATAGAGATGCGGCTCCAGCAGACAACAGTCAGCATCAGAGAGTACTACTCCATCTGGCCTTGGGCCTGGTGGTATCAGTGGAACCCCTGGAAGGCCCGGTTCCTGTCTCCATGGCCAGACATAGTGAACTGTACACTCTGCCATTTATGGTCCACAGCTGTCCAACATACCCCTGTATAGGGCAACAACATGGCAGAACTGTGTGCATCCATACACACACACACATCACCATCACTGTTAGGGCACATCCATACTTACACACACCACCTCTGCATGGCCCATGTAATACACAACCCCCAACCCACAAACATGATATCAACCAATTGGCTCAGCCTAGGCCTCTGGCAAATCCACACCACACCCTATGCATATAATGACACCTGTGCCACATCCCTGTCATCCATACCATCGATGCAGGGACATGCTCACATGGTTCTGATGCACAGGGTGAATTTAGTACAGTTTAGCAATGTAATGCTGTGTAAAGTGTTGTCAGCCAGCATGTTTAATGGTTACACATCAGAGTGTGTAGCTGTCCAGCCATGATGCATTATTGCTGTTATTAACACTAACTGACTGTGTTCTCCATAATGTATTCGGTTTGTGTTCTAGGTGTCTGTCTGTCAGGAGGATGTAGCCTTGCAGTCCTTTTCTACAAGGGGTATGGCAGTGTGGTAACACATTGATGGTGTCATATCTAGGGTACAGCTGTACACAATTAACAGGTCTGTATAACAGTTATTGCATGTGCCACATGGCTGATAGGGCTGAGGGGTGTATACAGGTAAGTGCATGGTGGCTGATGTCAGCAGCTCTTGCACAGTAGACAATGGTAAGTGTACTGGGTGGAATATACCAACGGTTTGTGAATACCACACACATAGAGGGTATTGTGTTGATGCAACACACAGAAAATACTGTTCACACACACACACACACACACACACACACACACACACACACACACACACACACACACACACACACACACACACAGGATCATGATTGCCAGTGTTGGGTTTGACACCCCCACACATCTAGTTATTGGTAGTACAGTTTTATGTATTTATCACAGGGAGCACAGAGCTCATAGTGTGCTGTGTTTCTGAAATACATGTATAGTGAATAACTTCACATGCTCCTATAAGGTATGGCAATGGGTAGTGTAGTTGGTGTGACAGTTTTCATACTACTGTCACACACGAGTGTACACACTCCCAAACACTGCTGTACAAACTAATGCACACACACACACACGCACACACACACACACACACACACACACACACACACACACACACACACACACACACACACACACACACACACACACACACACACACACACACACACACACACACACACACACACACACACACACACACACATTTGCAAGGACTCATATTACAACCCTTAACTATGTGGTTGTTGGTATTATAGTGTTATGCAGTTCACACACAAAGAGAGCTTATAGGTTGTGGCATGTCCCAAGGTACCTATATAGTGAATAACATCTATAGAACTTGTAAGGTATGGCAAGGGTAGTTGTACTGGGTGAGACAGGCCACCAACCACTTTCACCCACATGTTTACACACTCACAAACACTTTCAAACACACTAATGCACACACACACATTTGACAGTCTTGAGATCCATGGTTTTAAAGAGTCATAGGTGTGTATGTGGCAAATGGCCATGGAGGCTTTACAAGGCTAGCCCCATGGGACTACACTGACATCATGCCTCCTGACAATACTCCCCAGTGTGTGTACTGAATATAGTCACTGTAGTGATCCCCAGGGTGGGTATTCTATTCCCCATCCACTCCTCCTGATATCTCTTGAAGAGGGCCAGTGCTGTGCTCAGCTTGACATGTGTGTAACGTATATTCCATGGCATGGCCATTCTCTGGGTTGTGCATCTGTCCCTCCAGCATGTCCTATTGATTGCAAAGATGGAGTTCGGGTATCTGGAGCATGTTGTGTGGACAGTTTGGTGTCCTCAGATGTAGAATTCCTGACAGGGTTGGGTCAGACATGACTGTGTATGTCAGGCAGAGATTGCACCTACATAGGCAATATGAGACAGAGCTTCAGTGCAGTTGTTGGAGTCTGTCCATATGGGGCAAGTGTGGAGTACCTAAGATCCTCTTTGTGAGGTACATTTGCAGCCTCTCCTGTTGTTGCTGGTGTCCAGTGGGGTACATGGCAAATAGGTAAAAAACACAAAAGGCAAGCTCTTTCAGATAGTAAGTCCGTAAAAAGAAAATCAGTGTTTTCTTTAAAATAAGTGCACACTCCTTGTAAACAAGTCTTCAGGTAACTGTAACTAATGTTCCAAAGCTAGTAAAGTGCACAAGAACACGAAAACTTAACGCAGGATTTATTTAACAGTAAAATACAAGCGTTTTCGCTGCAGTCAAAGCTGCAGCTTCTTCAGAGATGAATTTAAAAAAAACGCCAAGTTCAAAGCTTTTAAAGTCACGTCAATGCGTGATGCAATTTACTGAAACAGATTTTAAAAAGTTTTAAACAGACACACCACATTAATAAAACAACACTAGAAGTCAAATTAGCTAAAATAGCCCTTAAAGTAAACAAAATAAATAGTACAGATCAAGACTTATTATTAATTAAAAATAAGCACATAATATGTGGAAAGGTTCCACTTATGACTGTAGTTAAAAAAGCAAGAAATGCAATGTTCCCTGTGCTGTAGCAAGCTCAAAGCACTAGTATAACAAAATAAATACTAAGTGCTGCAAAAATACAATGTTCCCTATAGTGCAACAACCTCGAAGAACTGCTGCAACAAAGTAGATACAGTATACTACAGGCACCAAAGGTATAAACATTGTTAAAAAATCAAATTATTCAATGAACATTTGTAATAGTAGCTTAAAAGCCTAAAATCTATGTAAAAGTAAACCCCTTTTTTTAAACAAAATTTACTAGACAGTTTCAAATTAATCCTAAATGTTAATATATTAAAATACAAATATGTAGTGATGTAAGAATATAAAAAATGAACAAACAAGAATTTGAATAGTAAGTCTAACAATATTTTTTATAACAGTGCGTGTTAACCTCATTAACAAATCAACACCTGTAACTGCTCATTTTTAATACGCATGCAATATTGCAGTGCTCATTTAAACCTGGGAAGGAAAACGAGTCCAAGAGTAACTGCCATTCCAGTTCTCTATTTTCTAAAAATAATGAGACTGGTCCTCCTCTTTCTGGTTTAAGGACCTGGTCTATAGCCATGAACTGAAAGCTATGTCCCTCATTTTTAAAAATGTGTTTGGCTAATGCATTCTCTTTGTTCATTTTTCTAATAGCGTAAGAATGCTCATATACCCTGACCCATAATCTTCTGTCAGATTTACCTACATAGAAGGCTTGGCAGCAATTACATGTTGCCAGATAAACTATAGATCTAGATTCACAATTCAATTTGTGACTAATATTAAACTTCCTTTCACGGATTGTAAAAGAATTGGCTACTCGTACTAAGTGACAATAATTACAAGTCCCACACTGGAATGAACCTGTAGTTTTTGTTGTCCAACTGGATGCCTTAGATCTTTCCAAGAGGGATTTCAAGTTATTGTCCCTCCTGTACATGATCCTAGGTTTACGCCCCAGCTTGTCTAGTAGTTGTTCATTATTAGAAATAAAATACCAGTTTTTGTGTAGTATAAACTGTATATTCTTAGAGTCTATACTGAATGTGGTAATAAAACTACTTTCAAGACCATATCCTAGTGTATTAGTAGTGTTAGAAAAGGTAATATCTAATCCCTCATTGCCTGTGCATATGTTTATTCCACCTACATTATCAAGTTGTAAATCATTTCTGTGTGGTAAAAGAGGTGAATATTGACCATTAAGTAGCCAATTCTTTTACAAGTGTATGAGCATGCCCAGTGTGTTCTTCTAGTGTACATGTAGGACTTCATTCCAGGGATTGTTGTACTCCAGTCTAGTTTGTTTTGTGCTACAGCCATACCACAACCTGTTGGTGCAGGATATCTGGAGATAGCCTATCAAAATGGGTGGACAATGGACCATTCAGTGATTGTGACAATTTCTCTCAGTAATGTATGGCTTGCTAGGGTTACAGGGCTTGTTTCAGCAGACATCTGACATATATGCCATTTTTCAGTACCTCATGACATACCTCCTCAGATCATCACAGTGATTCACCAGAGGAATACAGGATGGATGATGCACACACCAGGCTTATGGACCAAATGCTATGCATTCTTGCACAATCCAGTCTGTCGAGAGGTGTGCCTACTAACAATTGACTGCTGGTGCTGTGGAAATAGTCCAGCACCTTGGTGATATATTACAATGGTGAAATCTCTGTGAACTTATGTTCTGGCCTGGTCTGATTTCCAGTCCACAGTTGGGTAATATAAGTCAGACAGGATCAGGGTGACAGGCAGACTCCAGATAGATTTGTTGGGTATAAGATATGTGGGTGTGTCCTAGGTCAGATATGCTTTGCATATAGCTACCAGTACTTTGCATTGGGTACTCCTCAATGGTTGACTGCACTTGGAGGGTCTTGTGTGTGTCAGACTGTTTGACCAGCCTAGATGTGTGTGTTTGTCACACATATATGTATGGCCCAACTCATTTTGCTTGGATGGCCACATGTTGGGGTCAGGATGTTGCACAGGATGAGTGATCAGGGAAGGGTGTGTTACTCCCCATGGCTGTGGCCCAGGGTTCTGTGGGTGCAGGCATGTCACCATCTTCCAGAGTTAGGCCTGCATGCAGTGAGTGCATTCCCAAGTTTAAATTCTGAGCCCTGCTTGTCAACTGTACAGTGTATCACAGAATGTCCACATCCATGACTCGTATATCTTGGTTACCCAAGCAAGTGTGGTTTTCAAGCAAAAGTATTTTGCAAGTCACTCAGGGTTGAAGTCAGATATTACTGATAGTTGACATTGCAGTTTCAGACTTTGTACCCATGAGACATTCCATGCTAATACAAATCATTCCACCAACTTTATAACATTATTATTGCAGTATTTCACAGGTGTCCATCTCTTTGGACTTTCATCACCCAATTATTCATGGCTTTGTCCAGATTTCTGGCCCCCTGAGGCTGGCAGGTTTGCTCTTAGCAGTTATCAGCATGGCCTTTCTTTGCATTTTGTGGACTGTGTTATGTTGGTGTTATGGACCCCATGACACTCCCTAACAGGCTACTGTGGGTGAGGCATAGGCATTTGCCAGAGGCCTGTAGGCCAGGTGTGACAGATGCAGGCCATCTGTAGCAAGGCAGTGCATTCTGATCATATGTTCCCAGGCTGCCAGCAGTAGACACGCCTGGGATGGCACCAGTAAGTTGACTGTGGTTGTTATTGACAGTTCATTTCTCTTACTATTGCACCATCACTCTGGGTGACAGCTGGATGCTTCTTAAGGCTAGGAACATGTTACTGCATTTTTATGGGACTATGAGGGGGGTGACATATCTGTGCACGATACACATCTGCACAGACTGTGCTGATATTTGCTTAACATTTTGGTTCCATTTAGCATAGTGGTGTGCACTATCTTTAAGACTACAGGCATAACAGTACTGACCACAGGTCAGATTGTTCTGGCATAGACATTTGTAGTTTCAGACTTCTTACCTTTCAAAGCCATACTGCCACTGCCAGACCTGCTGTGATATCACTGTGTAAAAGTCTGTGGGTTGGGATTTCATAGATGTCACCATGTTGGGGCCTTTGCCAGGCATTTCTGCATGGTTTTTTACAGCTGATCTGCTGGTTGAGGCTGGTGGTGGGTATGGGACCCCCACTTTGACATCCATGCATATGACCTATGACCCCATGTTAATTGGCTCACCACATATACTGCAGAGATATTTGTCAACTAGGGTGGTACTGCATAGTGTGGGTAGGGCAGTACTGGGGATACACTTCCTGCTGTCCCACAGAGCTGTCAGTTGTCTGCTGCTGTCCCAGTTATCCAGCCCATTCCCTTGCATGCTTGATCAATACCATAGATATGCTATCAGAAAAAATCCACTCCATTCGTATATTTTGTTATGGAGACTGGCTTACCTTGTACCTGTGTTTGCTGTGAGTATGGCACTTGAAGGGTTGACTATGTTGGATGCATGCAATACACTGCTTATACATGGTAAGGTATAGGTGGTGTGATGTTTGGCATCCATTTTACTGTGTGTGTGAGTCAGAGAGAGAGAGAGAGAGAGAAATCGGTCCCTGAGGACCTACAGTGTCAGTGTCAGAGTCTGTGCTATGCGTTGCTTCTTTGCCAAGTCCAGGGCATACTGGGCATGCCTCCATCTGTCTACAGGGGCAAGCTCAGGATGGTCTTCCTCCGAGTTACTCTGTGCCTGTGGAGGCCTTGGCAATGGTGGGAGACTGTGTGACCCTTCCCCATTCTGTTCCTGCTGCAGCTGTTTCCACAGGATCATATTGTGTAGCATGGCACATACTATGAACATGTATGCACATGTGACTGGAGAGTACTGCAAGGCTCCAGCGAATATGTCAAGGCAGCAGAACCATGACTTGAGCATCCCAAACACATGCTCTATAATGATCCTGGTGTGTGTGTGTGTGTGTGTGTGTGTGTGTGTGTGTGTGTGTGTGTGTGTGTGTGCCTCATTATGGCTTTCTTGTGTGGGTGTATATGCATTTCTGATGGGTGTCATCAGCCACGGCTCCAGTGCTTAGCCAGCATCCTCCATCAGCTGGCCATATAGGATGTCCCCCACAGGCAAACACCCGGTACAGCTGTAACAAATGCCAGATATGGGAGTTTTGATAGCTTCCAGGGCTGCCAGCACACACATTCATGATAATGCCCTGGGCATCACACATGACCTGGCAGTTGATGCAGGGGAAGCCCTTGTGGTTTATGTGGACCCTACCCTGTTCACCAGGCAGTGCTTTGATGTGGATGTGCATGCAGTACCTCTGGGTAGTCCACTACACTGTGGAAGATACACACATTGCTGGTCATCTCCTCACAAGTGCTGGGGAAGTAAATGTGCCCAGCGGCATGTGGTCACATGGCATCCAGGAACTGGTGGAGTATCCTGGATGCAGATGCCTGTGAAACCCCCATGATATCTCCAGTTGGTCTTTGGAAAGTACCTGCAGCTAGTATTGTAAAGGCTACACATACCTTGGTATCCAATGAGACAGGTTCCCCTTTGTTGGTTCTGGCTCTAAGGCGAGGCCATCACAGCTCAACAAGTTGCTGAAGTATGTCCTTGTCCGCCCTGTATCATTCTACTATTTTTAGATCATGTAGCCCTTGGTAGGTTACCTTGGGTCTGAACACTCTTCTCCTCCTCCTCTGTCCGAGTTGGTTGTCAGCATTTTCCTCCTCACCACCCGCAGTCTCTAGCACATACTGATAGATCAGAGCAACAGCAACTACTGTAAGCTTATTGGAGCTATGTGGCTTGGGTTTGCCCTTAGCTTAGCAGAGCTAAGAAAGAGGGTGTGTCTGAGACTGCCAAGCACACTTTACATTGCCTAAATGGGTGTGTATGCCATGCACTGGGTTTTAAACAAACAAACAAAAAAAAGTAAACCAGGAAATAGCAGCGCTGTTCACATCTGAGCACTGTGTTTGTGCAGCATGCCTCGGGCTTAAATAGGAAGGCAATGGGAAGGGAAAACAGCAGTAGGAAGGTAATCAAGGAGAACTAGCATAGCTGGCAGGTGAAATGTATCAGAATCAGCCAATTACACAGGCAGCAACCCAGCCCAGCACACTACTATAAACTATGCAAACACCTTTCCCTTTGTTTTTCCCACAAACTCTACATGACTGGTGTACACAAATGGGGTCATTTTACCTAACAAAAGCAACAAAATGATAGGGGCTGCATTTGCTCTCATAAATCAACATGCGGAAGAGACTGAGGGTGGTGAGGATGAGAATGTTGATGACTAACCCACAATGAGGAGAAGGAGAAGAGTGTACAGACACAGAGTAACCTACCATGGGATACACAAGCTGGAGATAGTAGAGCACTATAGGGTGGACAGGGACCTCCTACAGCAAATTGTTGAGCTGTGTTAGCCACGCCTCACATACAAAACCAACAGAGGGGAACTCATCCCAGTGGATACCAAGGTATGTGTAGGCTTAAGAATACTAGCCACAGGTATCTTCCAAAGGCCAACTAGGGATATCATGGGGATCTCACAAGCATCAGCATCCAGGGTACTCCACCAGTTCCTGGATGCCATGTCAGCACATGCTGGTAAGGACATATATTTCCTCAACACCCGTGAGGCATTGACCAGCAATATGCATCTCTTCCACCAAATATCAGAATACCCTGAGGTAGTTGGTGCTATAGACTGCATGCACATACACATCAAAACACAACCCAGTGAGCGGGGTACAGTCTACATAAACCACAAGGGCTTCCCCTCCATCAACTGCCAGGTTGTGTGTGATGCCCAGGGCATTATAATGAATGTGTATGCTGGCAGCTCTGGAAGGTATCATGACTCCGACATCTGGTATATGACGCAGCTGTACCAGAGATTTGCCAATGGGGACATCCCATATGGCCACCTAGTGGGGGATGCTGGTTACACACTGGAGTCATGGCTGATGACACTCATCAGAAATGCACACACACACCTGAACAAGAACTCCATAATGAGGCACACGCACAGACCAAAATCATAATAGAGCATGTGTTTGGGGTGCTCAAGTCATGGTTCCAGTGCCTGGACATATCCGGTAGAGCCTTGCAGTACTCACCAGCTACATGTACACAAATTGTCATTGTATGTGCCATGCTACACAATATGATCCTGCAGAAACAGCACAGCAGGAACAGCATGGGGCAGGGCCACACAGCCCCACACCATTGCCAAGGCCTGCACAGGCACAGAGTGACTCATAGGACCAACAACCTGAGCCTGCCCCAGGAGGCAGAAGGAGGAGGACCAGTATGCCCAGGCCTTGTCAAAGAGGCAACTCATAGCACAAACACTGACACAGTAGGAACCCAGGGAATGAAACCTCACTCTGACTCACACGTACAGTAAAAGGGATGCCAAACATGACACTACCTGTGCTTAACCATGTATAGGAAGTGTTCTATGTGCATCTGACATAGTCAGCCCTCCAGCACCATCTTCTATACTGGCACAGCCACAAGGTAAGTCATATTCACTATCAATTGCTGAATGGAGTACAATGTTCTTCTATCTGTATCTATGGTATGGATGTGAGCATGTCACGGAATCGAGTGGTTGAATGGGATGCCAGCAGATAGTAGACACCTATATCAGCAGCATGAAATCCTTAACAAATACTGGTGTCAACATAGTAGGCAGTACTAGACAAGGTGACAAAACTCACTGAAGGATATGTGGTGGGCCAAATATGTGTCCAAAGGATGCACACATGCATGTCAGTGAGCCTCACATACCCAACAACAGTCTCAGCCAGCAGGACAGGTGTAGACAAACACAAAGGAGCCTCTGATTGATGGCTGTAGAGGACAGCCCCCCTCCAGACCTACGCAGACAGACTACAACAGGTCAAGCAGTGGAATGTTAGTTCTGAAGGGTAAGAAGTCTGAAACTGAAATGCAGATCAATAAAACCTAAGAACTGTAGTACACTGATATGCCTCTAGTCTGCATGATAGGTCAGAATACAGAATGAAATGGAGTACCTGAAATACCAGTACAGTCATAGCAAATGTGTGCATTTGTCAGGTGTGCCCCCCCCACAATCCTATGTAGAAATGTAGTAACATGCATGTGTAGGTATAATAACAGTAGAGCACAGATTACCTGAGCTGTCCAAAGTAGCAGGATAGATTGTAGCACATGCACAATATGCAGGGCTGTGTGTGTTAGGTTGGTGTGTGTTGTATACTGTGTGAAAGTGGTCAGCATGTAGGCATGGTGGGTTGGTCCTGGAGGCCAATGGCCAGTACTGTTGATGACAGGGCCAAGTTCTCACAACTGCAGTGCCAAACACAATGCATCCCAGCAAGACACATTCCAGCAGTAATACATATTAACTGTTTGGATGCAATATCTGTCACCATCTGAAAGATGTACATGGCATGAATGTGGGCCCAGACATACAAACAGTACACAGGAGGAAGTACCCTAGACAGAGAGTGTATAAAATGTTACTGTCAAATGGACACCCCTTTGGAATTGTACATACAGGTTAGCAGCACATTAATTGCCTGTGTAGTATGAAATACTGATGTTGTCTGGCCAAACACTGGCAGACCACAAAAGGCACAGGTATGAAGTACAGAAAAACTGCTGATGTCCCTGCACAAAGCCAGCATAAGTGGAATGCCCCACATATATCTGTGAGTCAGCTGCTAGTAGCTCCCATAGCACACATGCACCCAGCTCACCCCACCATCAGCCACAGGTACCTCACAGGTCTTATCCCTGATGTTGGGAATGAGTACAATATGACCCCACCTCTGTATGGGAATAGCCACAGAATGCAGCATGCTGAAGAGGTGCCCCATGCAGGTGTATCCCTAGCTATAAGCAGCAGCCTGCCAGCATCCACACCAATGGATCAATAAGGACAGAAACTATTGACATTAACACCTCGTGCACCTACCCTGCCACCCCAGGGGAATATAGTGGCTTGCAGCCTGGGACTGTAGGAGTGACAGAATGCACTGGCCTGTTACAGATGGCCTGCCTCACTACCGAATGCCCTACAGTCCTCTGTCAAAGGCCTGTGTCTCACCTGCACTGCCAATGTATGTTATCTCATGGACTCCCAAATAACAACATAACATAGTCCACAGAATCCAAATGCAAGGCCATGTTGACAAATCCCAGTAGCATGTCCACCATGTCCTACTGCATGAACTGTGGACCAGCCCCTAAATACTGCTGGGATGAAGTGATAACTATAGGGATACTTATCAGATAACATTTTCATAATGTTCAGAAGAGGATAGAATAATGGGGGGGGGGGTTAGAAGCATGGATGGTATGGAGTGTGTGAAGTCTGAAACTCAGCTGTATGCACATACTATCCCTGCCTGCAAACATAGGAATGGGTGGCTACAAACCTGCTCATTAACCACAATGTGAAGGGGTAATGACCAGAAATATGAGCCCTGCCTCTGGGTAACCTGTGTGAATCTGTACAGCTGTAAGGTATGGCCGCAGTAGGATATGGCCATACTGTCACGTCGATGGATGTACAAGCATGGGATCCTCAGCCACCACAGTACCAAAGTGCTGAACCATTTACACAAACCCATCAGCAAGTGGCTGCAGCTCCCCCAGAATGCTATGATTGTGCAAGAATATGTGGGCTGCAGACCACAATACTGGACACAGTTTCATTCATCCTGTGTTTTCCAGGAAATTACTGCAAGCAAATATGTATACCTGTCAGTGGTTGATGACATAAAACATCACAGTGTAAAACAGTACATATGTCTGAATATCTCTGCTAAAACCAAAACCATGTGGCAGAATCAGCACAGACACAATTACTTACAGTAACCCATTATCCTTTGCCCATTGTGACCCCATATTGTCAACTGATCTACAGATATCCTGCAGAAACAGGTTGCTAGCTGTAGGTGTAGAACACAAAAGCCTGCACTGTAGTACATCCTACCTGGAATGGATTCAGACATTAAATACAGAAGGTCATACCAGGCATGCTCTCACACACAGAGAAATGAAGCCCATGTCTGACTACAAAATACTGAAAGCTCATACTGGGCATGCTACCACACTTAGTGAAGCCCATGTCTAGCAACAACAGTGGACTATACATATCTGACAGTCACAGATGTTTGTGCACAAACTGGACAATACATATCTGACAGTCACAGATATTTCTGCACACACTCCACATTGCACATACACCAGTCATGCTTTGCACACACATCAGATAGGAATACACATATATATCCAAGGACAACACACTATAATAGGCCAAACTTACACATACATAGATGTGTGGAAGAGAGTGATAAAGAGCTTCCCATTATGGGGCCTTTTCCACCCAGCACACATCCAATTGGCTAAAACCATATGATGTGCAAATGTCAATCACTGTAGACATTTGCTTCTGATATCCCTCAGCACTATAGTGTCTGTGGTGCTTGTGATAACTGTAACATGACTGTACATGTCATTATTCCTCTAGCAGTTGTATACATGTTTCTGTTAAATGTAAACCTGTGTGTGACTGAGTGTTGTGTGTGTGCTTCCAGATGAATGGTTTATGGCCCATTCACACACACTGCAGTCCCCATTGCCCTACTTTGGCAAGCTTGCTGATGTCATTCACCTTGAAATACACCTTTGTGGAAAGAGTAGCCTTAAGCTTTGTGGCACATGCTATAACTGCATAATGCTATAGTGTGATGTACTAGTTAAATAGGAGTTCTAATTTCAGACATAATGACTGTGAAACTCTTTGTGTGTACATTTGTTTGTGTAAGGAGCAATGCTTTGAGGCCATTAACAGTCACTACACTTTCCATTGCCCTACTTTGGCAATCCTGCTGATGTCATTCACTTTGAAATACACCTTTGGGGAAGGGGAAGCCTTGTAAGCTCTGTGGCATGTGCTATAACTGCATCATGCTGTAGTGTGATGTACCGAGTTAGGTAGGAATTCTAATCCCAGAAATGGCAACTGTGAACCTCGGTGTGTGTTTGTTTGTCTGTGTAGGGATCAATGCTTTTGATGCCAGTCACAGTCACTACACTTTCCATTTCCCTACTTTGACAAGCCTGCTGATGTCATTCACCTTGAAATACACCTTTGGGGAAAGAGTAGCCCTGTAAGCTCTGTGTCACGTGCTATAACTGTGTAATGCTGTAGTGTGATGTACTAGTTAGGTAGGCATTCTAATCCTAGGCATGGCAACTGTGACTCTGTGTGTGTTTGTCATCAGTATCCTGTGTGGAGTTAGCTGTGATTGTGTAATAACAGGACTCATTGTGGGGTGGGTTTTGCAAATTTCTTATATGGAGGATCTATTATATGTCACAATGCCCACCTTACAAGGACAACAGATGTCAAACAGCAGAGAAGCTGGTATAGACAATCCATACCCCTACATTTGACATTATGGATTGGGGAACAATATTGGCAACCCTTGTATTACCCAGAGAACACTCTCCATCCATGTCTCATATACAAACACACTTGGCTAGGCATCAACCACTATGTTGGTAGTTCCCTGCATATTGCCCACAGATAGTAACAATGGTGTGATTGCAGTGGACTACAGAGGACATGGCACCCTGTTCCATCCCTACAATAGGCAAATAATTGCATACAGTGGTCCTTTCCTATGTTCCCCACTGGACGCCTGCAACAACTTTAGAGTAGGCAAATGTAACCCACAAGGGAAATACCATGCCTTATACACATGCCCTGTATGGACAGATGCCACTAACACCAGTGAATACCTGTATCATACTGTCAATGTAGGTGCAGGATCAACCTGAGTTCCATTGCCAGTTCTCACCACATGAGGTCAGGAATGCCACATCAGATGATAACAATCTGTCCACACAACATGCCCCAGACACCCCAGGTACACTTCTACATGTCACAGAACATGCATGTGGGACATGTGCACATTCCAGACACTGTCCATGTTATGGAATATAGAACACTTACATGGCAAGCATTGCACAGCACTGGCCACTCACAATAGTAACCCAGATGAGTGGATGATGAATACAATAGCCACCTGTGTGGGTCAATCCAGAGACTACACCCCTAGGCCACACTGAAGACCATTGTCATGTGGCCTGATGCCAAGGTGTACCCTTTGCCTAGCTTTGTACAGCCTTTTGGCACAGTCAGCCACTACACACCTGTGAAGCAATGAACTCATGCATGTCAGTACTGGCAAACTGTGTCTGTGTGTGTGGATATTAATGATTTGGAAGCCATTCACACTCACTACACCTCCCATCTCCCTACTGAAGCATGCCTTCTGATGTCAGTCACCTTGACATACCCTTTGCCCATATATCAGCCTGATAACCTCTGTGGTGCATGTGATACCTGAGTAATACTGTAGTGTAGCAAACTAGTTAGTTAGGAATTCTAATCCTGAACCTGCCAACTGTGATAATGTGTGTGAGTCCCTGAGAGAGTGTGGCTGTGTCATACTTGACACCTGCTTTTGTGGACAGGCACATGTACTACACCTACCTTTTCCCTCCTTTATCACTGTTGCTGATGTCACTCACCTTCAAATATACAATTGGACAGCTTTCCAACATGCAAGCTCTGTGGCGCATGCAATAACTTACATAGAACTCTAATAGCAATACATAGTCAGGCTGGGGTTTGAAACCCTGTACTGGTAAGTGTGTGACACAAACATGCTTAGCTTTTACTCTCCTACCTGCTTCCTTTCTTACATTGTCTCTGTCTCTCTCACTTCCTCTCTGGTGGATGTGGAGAAGTACACCGGCTTTGCTTAGGCAGCAGGTTGTGTTTTGTAAGTGATGCTCATGAACCGCTGATAGCCTGCGCATGAATTGCAGTCCCCTGCTAGCTGATTGCATGTGGAACAGCTGTAGTAACATTCCCATAGCCAACTGCATGGAAACACACGCCTATAACTAGGAACATCATGTGGGTGTTGGCCCTTTTCATTCACTGTGAGCAGGACTTCATGTCGATGTTTGGCAAACAGCATCACAGAGGGTAGTGGGATATACCTCTTACAACATGCACTGTGGAGCCAGGCCAATAAACAGGAGGGGGATGTTCCAGACATGAGTACAGAATGTAAGTCTTGCTCTTCTAAATTTGAAGTAATGCTGGTTTAACAGTGTCTATGTGGATTTGGCTGGTCTACATTATTTAATACCTGTCATGACAGTGTTATGTGGTGGAGGAAACCCTCATCTGCAGGGCTATCTGCAGACTGGCCAGTGCTTGAAGTCTTACGTATGTTGTGTTACTCACAGCTGACCTATCTTTAAAAATGCAGTAGCATAGTTTGAGGATTGTAGTCAATACATGGTGACAGCCATGAGAGTTACTGACTTCATATCCCCCAGAAGACATATGTCACAACAAACCCTGTTACATTAGTAAATGTATGAGGTTATCACTGCAACATGTCAATATTGGCCCTGTGTTTGTGCCTCCAGCCACAACTTCATCAACCTTTGTACATATGCCATGCAGTAGAGGTGCATATGTTCAGTACACCATTATTTATTGACATCATGCCTGATAATAAGCCAGTGAGATAGACTGCTAGATATGTTATGTAGAGTAGGGGTTATATTTGAGGACAAAACCTGGACATTCTGTTGTAGTGTGTACAGCAGTGAGGGCTGTGTACTTATGGTGATTGTTGACAGAGTGTGTATAGTGAATATGTACCTTGGCCTGTGTACAGACTGTGGTAGATGTTATTGTTCTTGGTCCTGTTCTATCTGATGTTGCATGCTGCTCCAGTGTATGGTAACGTATTAGCTTACATATTTGTAGGGCCAAACCCACACATATCCCATACCACAGTCAAGCATCAGAATGCACTGTGCATTACCCCAGTATATGTAGAGTTAGTGTGTGAGTGGCACATATTAGGATGGTGTTGATCAGGCTGTCCATATACTGTAATATTAAGCATGCTTACCATATGCGGCTGTGACTGTGTTCAAATTGGTTGTGGGTATGCGCTTTCACACAGGTGTCTGTTACTCCATGCTGTTACATGCCTGTAGAGCCTGCTATATTTTCAGGTACATGTGTATTCCCCCATAAGAAATGCAGGCCAGTGTTGTGGCAGTCTGCCTGTAGTTTGCACAGTGCTTTGTGACATGCCTAGCAGCTCAGTGTACTCACCCAGTGTGATGTTATGTCCAGAAATGTGTCAGATGTACTGCTACCGGGCCACCATAACTGTTGTGTATTTCTAACAAAGCAGTAGGATGCTGTACGGATGTATGTCACCAACTAGTGGGTAGTATGTGGGCTTGTGACCTCTGTTCCTTTGGTTATTATGTGTCAGGACAGACAGGATTGTGTGAATACATAAACTGTGTGCACATATGTATTCCAGTATTTACGTGATATACCCATTTGCATGGCTGTTAACATCCACTTTGTCAGGCTTGGTCCACACGTCTTGTACTAAGGGGCTCTGTGTATACCTCTGGACTGACCAGAGTGTGTCAGACTGTCCACATTTATTGGTCATATCTCTGCTGTATTCCATAGGACCATAACTGTGATATCTGTGGTACTATACTATGATGATCTTAGGATATCTATCAGTAACTGATGGCGTAGATGTCAATATCAGATGTGACTTCCCACACACAGCATTTCTGTTAAGACAACCCCCTGTTACAGTAGCAACAGTCTACCTTTATACCTGCAATACTTACATGACATCCCTTGCACTAAGAGGTTGCAACTTTTGGTGTTGAGGTATGACTCCACTACATGTTGTATATATATATATATATATATATATATATATATATATATATATATATATATATGTGTGTGTGTGTGTGTGTGTGTGTGTGTGCATGTGTGCGTGTGTGTATATTGTCAGTGCTTTCCCATGTAAGAGTAGATTGCAGAATGTAGTACTGGAACCAAACCACCCTGCAGGCAAAGATGGACTCTGAGTTCTCACTGTCATGTTCCTGGTGTGTGAGCTGTGTCTCATTAAATATTTCCTACTGGATATTGAACTGACATGTGGAAAATAACTGTAGACTACTGTGTGTATAGCACATGTCAGTGAGGGCTGCTGTCATGTAGTAATGGCATACCTATTGGTGTTAGACGTCTATCTGTCAACACATTCATCCTAATGCATAACTAGTTGGCTATCTGATGTCTGTCTGTCCTCTGTATAGATGTGAAGATGTCAGGTATTCATCTTGGCTACTTACAGGCAATTTATGCTTGACTGACACTAACATGTCTGCCCAGCTGTATTATGAATGCCACAGCTAGGAATCCACACCTTGTACTCACCACATGCCATGGATACCTCAACTACACTACCACAGTCAACAGAACTTGCTTGAGTACTGGTCTCCAAGACAGAGACTGACAATGTTATGTAATACATGTTGCATACATGTCAACTGGAGCACCTTACTGGCCCTCTGCAAGAGGCAACCAGATGATTGGCTGATGCATGTAACTCTCACCTTGAGGATCACCCCTGTGGTATTTGTTGATAGATGGCCTGCTGGCACATGGCAGGTGGCATGTTACCACCTGTTCACACATCCCCATACAATTCCCATCTCTCCATGGACAATAGCCTGGTACACATCTATGAACAGCTGCACTGATGGATCCCATTGCTGACAAATGTATACGTGTGCATTACTGAAATTATCAGAGTCTGTGTGTTTGTAGACCTGTAGTTGAGAATACCTTGAGGCCCTTCACACAGCTCTTACCCCCCCCCATTGCCATAGTTAGATGTGGCTACTACTGTGCTTGACATTACATGTGCCTTGTTACACTCTTCTCCCTAAGGGCTACCTGGGGCTTGCAGTATCAGCACAACTCTGTTGTACAAATGGGTTCATAGGTATGGGATACTCACTGAGTTCTGGCAAGTATGTGTGTGTATGTGTGCATGTGTGTATATTTGTAGGGTACAGCATTCTGAGGTCACATTCTCCTAATACAATACACCTTGCCACACAGTATTAGGGATAGTGATGTCACTGACTGTAGGAGAGCCATGATAATGCATCACCCTACTATGCCTGTGGCAAGTGCATTAGATGCATATCCCTGTAGTAGCACTCTTGGGATAGATAAGGGGTTGTATTGCAGTCCTGGTTAATGTGTAATTGTGGGTATTTCAGAGTGTCATCATGGGTTTCAGTGCATACAATATCCACTGTATGGTGTGGGTGCTGGGTATACTGTCTTTACACCGTGGTACCCCCGGTACATGTCCCATGTTCCACTGTATGGGGACCACTGTCAGCATCAACCATACAGGTAACTGATAACACTATCCAGCCCAGTTATGCATGTGCTGTGTGCAAGTTCTCTGTAACAAAATGGACACACTGACAAGATAGTTAGCACTGATAAGCCCAGGTTTCTCAGATGTGTGTCTGACTGTTATGTGTTTGTCAATGTGTATATGCCAGTATGTCACACTATGTATTGTCCTTAAACAACCAGTACATCTCCCATTACCATACTGCACAGGCCTGGGAATGTTCTTCATGTAACCTGGAACACACCTCATCCTAAAAGC
The DNA here is from genome assembly GCF_019279795.1 of Protopterus annectens. Lineage (NCBI taxonomy): Eukaryota > Metazoa > Chordata > Ceratodontiformes > Protopteridae > Protopterus > Protopterus annectens. Next base: position 310,281,211 of record NC_056748.1, read on the forward strand.
TGTGTGGTGTGTGCAATTAAGGCCACACACATCAGTAGCACTACATACATAGGTAGGGGTTCTAGTCCCAGTGTTGCCAAGTAAGAGTGTGTGTGTATGTGAAGGAATCTACTTCTGTTTGCAGAATATACATGTCCCAGGGGGTCATCTGTCCAAGAACTGCCTGGCATATGCTAACATTTCACAGGTATCATCCTGTGGAAATACATTCCATCACAACTAGTGGTAGATGTGTAAATGCCCTCTTCCCCACTGTATAGGTGGGAAGAGATACTGGAGTTGGTATATATAGCTGGGTGTGGCTCTTGTGGACACAGCCACCATCATTGCAGTTACTGTTGAGTGTATCCCCCGCTTAGCTGGCATTAATACTGTACAGTTCATGTTAACAGGTTAAGTAGTTGTCTGTCACACTATCTGCAGTTCTACAGCACTTCCCACCTTCCAAAGGTTAGGGCTGTGCAACGCACACCAGCAAACCTATTTTACTGAGTTGAGGACTGTAATATATTGGGGAAGGTGACATATACCCTGTCAGTACCATCATCAATGACATTAAACTAGTGGACTGCTTATATCCCAATGTGTTTTTGTGCCTATTCTGTCTTGGTGGAATTACATAGGCTACAATGGGTTCCTTGCACAGGTACATACATCCATGTGTACAGTATTCTCTGTGTATTGCATCAACATCAAAGCATCTGTGTGTGTGTGTTATACACAAACATGTGGTATGTACCACCCAGTACATTTTCCATTGCCCACAGTAGAAGGGCTGGTGACAGCAGCCACCATGCACTCACCTGTATACACCAACCCCAGACCTATCAGCTATGTGGCACATGCAGTAACTGTTATACAGACCTGTGAGATGTGTTGACCTGTACCCAGGATATGGCACAGCCAAGTTGTCACCACAATGTCATACCCCTTGTAGGATACAACAGTAGACCATCCTTCTGCTGTCACATGGACACCTACAACACCGACGGAATACATTATGGAGACCGCAATCACTCAGTGTTAACAGCTATAATGCATCATGGCTGGACAGCTACACTTCCTGACATGTATGCATTAAACTTTACTGCTGACAACATGTTACACAGCATTACATTGGTACACCATAGTACAGTCTCCCTGTGCATCAGCAGCATATTAGCTTGTTCCGTCATTGATGTTATGGATGACAGGGATGTGGCACAGGTATCATCATATGCACAGGGTGTGTTGTTGGTTTGCCAGAGACGTAGGCTGAACAATACTTTTGACAGTATGTGTGTGAGTGAGGGGGTTTAATTATTAATTTTGCTATTGTGATGTGTGTAGTTATGGGATTGCCATAGCTGTGTTTGTATTGTGTGTAAGTATGTATGCACACAGTTCTGCCATGTGGCTGCCCTATATAGGTGTTTGTTGGACCGCTGCAGACCATACATGGCAGGGTGTGCATTTTATCATCTCCAGCCATGGACATGAGAACTTTCCTGCCAGGGATTCCACGGGCACCACCAGGTACAAGACACAATATGGTACTCTCCCCTGATGATGACATATGCCCGCTGGATCCGAGTCCTTCCTGGGCCTGGCCAGGGCCACGTGCACGTGGCCTGCTGTGGTGTGGTTTGGACAGCACCCCCCTGCAGTGCTGGGGCTGGCACTGCCACTATGGGAGCTGTTCTGTGTTCTGGCACATCCACGTCGACTTCCAGCTGTTGGAGTTGCTGGCCTTTATCCACGTGGCCGTCACACCACTCCCACCATATGCTCGAGCACAGACATTCCACGGTTGAGGATTCCCACCATCTCACCCAACCATCTATCCATGACCTCTGAAAAATAATGGAGGGCACCTGCAAGATCATGAATGTTGTCAGTAACAGCAGAATGAGTAGCCCTCTGCAGCCTCAGAGCCTGTCTGGTGTACCATTCCATATGTGCCTGTGCCTCCATGATGGCCTGAAACATGCATCTGGGGTACCAGATGTGGCACTTCTGCCAGGGGCACGATGACCAGCAGCCTTCCAATGAGCACCCCTGTACATCTGCCTATGTCTTACCCCGCCAGACATCTGGCTGTGGTTGCTGTGTCCAGACACACATGCCATAGATACCACACTGTCCTGTCCCATGCCACCAACCACCAACTGTCCCTCAGCTATGGCCACTGGTGATGGGGGTATGTATAGGCATTGTGACTGTGTGTGGGGATGGGGTGGATAACAGTGGGATGTCAAATGATGGTGCAGCTTCAGTCCCTGACAACCCCGCCTGTGCCTCAACAAACCTATCATCATTTTTAGTGTCTGTATGGATACCAACATCAGATTGCCTGCAGGAAGGACCCTGACCCACCTCGCCACCTGTGGGGGGAAAACAAGAAATGCACTTTAAGACCTGTACAACATCATTGCTTAACAGTACACACGCACACACACACACACACACACACACACACACACACACACACACACACACACACACACACACACACAGGCCCTGACATTCCACCGTACTACTAACCTGTCCCTGAGTTTACAGAATGTCCCTAGTTTTTTCTCTTAATTTCCCCATCCTGCATCAGTCTTGAATAATTGCAATCAATAATACCAGTCATTAACGTATCATTCTTCTAATTGCTTAGAAAAGTAATAAAAAAAACATGACCTGTTACCCCATTACCTCTTTAACTTGATTGGAGTCATTTTTTCAAAGAGTCCCTGTTGTCATCCAGTGTTCACCCTGGTTCTGTCCGGATGTCTTGAGCATGGCCTCCATATGTTATGAGTTACTACAGTCACTCAATAATGTCATGCACTGGAGTGTCATACGAAACTATTGTTCAGTAGATGCAAGATCTGTTGATCTATTAACTTTTTATGTGGACTGCTATATTTGGAAACACTCCCTGGTGTTGTCTAGTAATTCCCCAATGCATCTTTAGTGCTGCATACATGGGTATTCTTTCACCTTTCTGCTGACTGCAATTGAAACAGTATCCATGGTGTATAGTTTTCCCTCTCAATGCATGGTTCATGCTGCAGGCTTTATTATACTATCAGCTGTGCTGAGATTACATGTCAGAAAAGTATTCCTGGTGTCTCATGGGTCTGTCCATGTCCATGTACTGCATGATTTCAAAGGGAAATTGAGAGGTATGAAGAACCCCACACTCACACATGTGCATACATGGACACACACACAAACACACATATACACACACATATACACACACGTATTTTACAGACATCACCCCCTCCACTCCACCAGATAGCACTTACTAACCCCCCCCCCCACACACACACACACACTTACAAGTGAGGTTGCACAAAGATATTACACACAGACCTCTCATTACCCATCTGTCAAAACAGATGACATGTGGCACTCAACAGCATGCAGTGCAGCTATAGTCAATCCCTGCTAGCAACATTATACATCTCTGTGATGCATGGGTTGTGTTAGTAGGTGCTGCCTCTTCCCCTGGAACACACTGCATCCGTGAAAACAGTATTGCTGTGCACCTGTTTGGCACCCTGGCATGTACTATGCACCAAACCTCACAGGGGTACACACAATTGCTGAATATGTATATGTGTGTCAGATATGTTTGCTTTGCTGCTCACAGCCCCTATGTGTTTGTCCGACACATACCTGGGATGATATGTGGGCAGATGTCATTTGTGAATGCCTGGTGTCTGAGTTACAGATCTCATCATCAGCTGTGCATGTATGGCCAATAAAATACAATTACACTGACAACCTTCAAACCTTACCATGGCTATGGGGAGTGTACACCCCCTTACTGATATGGTGCCCTCTTCCTTGATATGCCATGAAGCCACATTACTGCATATGTTAACATTACATGAACCTGATATGTGATATATGACCTGTACACTCAAATGCAGTGTCAAACAAATGTGTTAGCTGTGCAGATGCTGATTGAGATGCATGCAATTTGTGGGTGCATATGTGTGTATGCCCTTATCATGATGGTTTGTTGCACCTACTGTTATGTGTACTACAGCAGTCACTATTCCTGGAAGGGGTATATTAGCATGGGCCATCTGCATTTTTCAGTATTTGGTCACTGTGTCCTGCAATTGTCACCAACTCTGCATGATTGCAAGGTCTACTCATGTGCATATCCCTTGGAAGTCACACAGTGCTGTCACTATTGCTGTGGAGTCAGGGGTATGTCTGCCACAATTCCTGATCTTGACTGTTGAAAAATACAGCCATTCTTAGCGAGCTTGGATCTCTGCTTCAGTGCACTGTCAGGACACCCCCTCCCCACCCTCAGCCTTTTTGCAGATGCTTGACAACTATAGCCTACACATGTGTGTCATGTTGCAGTGTCCCAACCTCTGAACACCTTGTGTACTGGCTTAGTCCCTACTAATGAATGGCAAACATACAGGTGTGCACTGGCACCGGCAAGGTACAGATGGGGATGGTGGGCCTGAGGTGGGGTGAGGTGCTGGTTGTGCAGCACATGTATCTTAATTGACACTGTCTGTAGGTTTCCAACATGGTCTTGGTACATCAGTTCACATTGCAGCTCATGCCTTTCGGGGACCTTTGCTGTTATGATGTCTGATAAAGTAGCCTTGAGCTATGAAAGCGCTCACTTTGGATTAAAACTTTTATATGTTTTTAGTAGCCATGGTCTGGAGCCTCCTTTGTCGCTTCTACAATATATATATATATATATATATATATATATATATATATATATATATATATATATGGGGTGCATTCAAACATCAGGTCCACACTCTCCAACTCTCCTTCCTGCACAGCTGCACTGTTCTGCCTTGCTACAACGCAGACAGGTGTTACATGTGGACATAGCCTAACATTAGGGGTATATTTAGGGTCAGATTGCAGATAAGCCTATTACACACCAATAGCATTTGTGCATGCTACATTACACATTAACATGACTGTCCTGCAAGTGGTGGGCTCTGAAACTCATGTGTCCATAACAGCATTATGTCCACCACCAGCTATTGGCCACACTAATATACATGTCTTGCAGTACACAACATGCACTATGATGGCTTATATCTTGTCATTCAGTGCTGATATGTACAATTGACAGGTATGGCCCACTGCCCACAGGGACAGACACTATTGTCCATAGCAATTGTTCAGCTGGACATCATTTCAACAACAAAACCTGATGGCACATATAAATCATTCCACATCATCTACTCCATTATTATGGACAAAGTACTACATTCAGTTACATGCATTTATGCTTCACATACCTACTGTGGGAATGTTGTCTCTTCTGGATACAGTTTTCTGTGTCCCCTTGATCAACTTGGGATGCCTGTAGGTTTAGTTTTTGGACTACTTTATATTTACCGGATGGATGTTTGTTTTTTTCTCTTTCTCTGTCTGTCTCTCTCCACTACATGGATTGAGCTGCTTTGAATAGATTGCAGCATGGATTTTGTAAGTGATGCACATGATCAGGTGATGGCCTCTGCATCAATCAGTGTCCACCACTTGCTACCTGCATGCAACCTGCTGTGTAGTACTTCTAATTACCACTGTCATGGCAACCCACTACTATAAATTCTTAAATCATGTGGGCGTGGCCCTTTACCTTTCCTGTATGGAGGACATCCTTCCTGTGTGTGGGCAGTAGTGTTGCAGACAGCAGGTAGCAATACCTCTTACAAGAGGACTTGCAGACACAGGCCAACTACATATTTGTATAAGGTTCCAGACCTACAGACAGTGAGAGGAGTGTTGTTATATGCATTGTATACCACTAGTGTTAAAGGGTTTGTGTGTACATACTAGTTTAGCATGGAATGCAGTTGTCTGCATAGCTCTCAAATGTGGGCCTATCCAAATGATGGCCAGAGGATTGGCTGTTATGTTTTCTCTGTCCACCACACAGGTCTTGTCTCAGATATATCACTGGCATTCTGTCTGTTGAGTGCTATAAGTACATGGCTACATCTATTTATGTTTCTGACATCATATTCCTGACTAAGGGTATGTTGCAACAATCCCTGTAACACCAGCAACTTTCTCAGTGTATAACAACAATATTGCAATATCCCCCTGTGTTCCAGCCTCTGTCCTCCACCTATATACCAGGCTTTGTCCATATGTCATGCAGTAATAGGTTAAGTAGTGGCCTATGATTATGTTGTGCTGCCATTCCTGCCATCATTTCAGTGATGTTGTGGTCCCTACACATATTGTGGGGTAGGGTCCATATATATGTGGGCTACAGCTGGACAAAATGTGTGTGCCATTGTGCAGTACAGAGGTCAGTGTATGTAACACTGTGATATGCCCCTGTAAGTCATTCTATGAGGGAGGGGTATGCACCATATATAACCTAGGTTGTTATAACATGAGAGGGATATGAGTAGTAAGACACCTTAAGGTATATGGCTGTAAATTTTCATACATTTCACCTTGGGAACATTGGTGGGCTAGTGCTTACTGTCATACAGACTTTTCTGTTTGTCAGTGTGACAGTGATGTTTTAAGTTAAGCATTGTTATGTAACAGATTCATCTTCATTGTGACAACTTAATTCTTTTCCCCCAGGGGTTGATTACAGAGTGTAATTGGAGGCTGCTGAACTACATCTGCATTACTTACTGTTGATTGATTATCTTCTGGCCCAGTGTTTCTTTACTGTTGTACTACTTGAACGCCTTGGCCTGGACAGCAACATATGTTATGCTTTCGGATTACAGTATAAAATGATTTGCTTGAGAGTTGCATTACTCAGTTAGTATGTATTTCAAACAACTAACAGCTATATGACATGGCATATACAACTGTAATAGTACACAAATAAACATTTCTTATGTATACAAACCTGTGTGTGGTGTCATATCCTTTGACTTCTCCGTGGGTATATGTTTCATGCAATAATTGTCTTTTGTATGACTGAATCATACACTGTCCATTTTAAAAGGTGGCAACTGTAAGAATACTGGCTGTTGAATATGCTGTGCACCCTCTAAATATGAATCTTCCTATACATATCTATATGTAGTAATATATGTATATTTGTGTGCATGTGTATATATATATATATATATATATATATATATATATATATATATATATATATATATATATATGTGTGTGTGTGTGTGTGTGTATCTGCATATATATATATATATATATATATATATATATATATGTGTGTGTGTGTGTGTGTGTGTGTGCGTGTGTGTATGTATCATTGGAATGTTTACTGCTTCCACACCCTATGGTAGCCAGACTGTACTGCATGATATGTTATTGATACCATCCTGACATCGTACAGGTGGGATGGATTACTGTTAACTTCTTGTGACTATATTGTGTAGGGCCTTGGGTATAGGACTTGCAAGTGTTGTTACTGTGTTGCAAGGTAGATCTGTTTGGCTGTGGGGGAGGGGATGATATCAGTAATTACAAGAGGTACTTAGACTGGGCCCCCCTCATCCCCATTAACGGTGCCTCCGGTAATATATGTATTTGTTGTGTTGTCTTATATATATATATATATATATATATATATATATATATATATATATATATATATGTATATGTATATGCATATATATAGCTGTTTACATGTATATATATATATATATATATATATATATATATATATATATATATATATATATAGACATATATATGCAGACATATATATATATATATGTATATATATATATATATATATATATATATATATAGCTGTTTACATATATATATATATATATATATATATATATATATATATATATATATATATATATATATATATATATATATATATAGACATATATATGCAGACATATATATCTATAGATGTATACATATATATATATGTCTATACACACACACACACACACACACACACACACACACACACACACACACACACACACACACACACACACACACACACACACACACACACACACACACACACACACACACACACACACACACACACACATCTACATATATAAATACATTTCTTGTACTGTTGAATGACTGTGCTGGATGATATGTTTGTGAAAACATCAGGGTTATGTATATCTGACATGGCTTAATGGTAAATCACTTTGGCTATGGTGTGTAGGGTCCTGGATTCGAGACTTGCAAAGGCTGTTTATTTTGTTGCTGGGCAGAACAAGGGCTGTTGGATACAGAGTGATTAAGTCACTTTTAAGCAGTTGTAAGTGGGTTTGTGTGGGTTTGCGTGATGGTAAGCAATGCTAACTTGCGGTTATATTTTTACACTCAGCCTCTAAATTGCTTATCCTGTGTAGGCATTACTTACCCCTGTGCAAACAGGATTAAACCTGCTTATTACTGCTTAAAAGTGCTTACTCCCGCTTACTCCCACTCTAATTTATTTAAAAGAAATGAAAAAGGGTTGATAGGAAAGTTGTGAAAAAGGGGCACAAAGAGGGAAACACAGTAGGAAAACTAGCTAGGGATGTGCGGGATGCGTGTAGGGAAGGTCCATAGCTGCCTATTTCTTCTATAGCAACAGCTGTGCATATACACTGATTTGGTGGTAGATTTGGACACTCATACCCCTGAGAGAGGGGTGAGGACAACAGTAATATGTTGTGAAGCCAGTTAGACCAGATTACATGTGTCCAGTGGACATGTGTGTGAAATGGACATCTATGTATGGGGTGAGATTTATTTTGGTAACAGATTGCCCTTTTTTTTCAGGTGAGAGTGGGATGTTGGGGAGGGATAGTAGGTATATTTGGGGAGGTAGGTTGAGTAGGATGACAGACAAGACAGCATACAGGAGTGGTATATGACACATATGGGGGTAAACACCTTGGATGGGGAGGGGTGTTTGGAAGTCGGAAGCCCATGACCTCCCAAATGGAAACAGTGGGACTGAGGTCTCCACCCATGGGCATTCACCACTGCACCTTCATGGCCCCAAAGGTGGCTGTTCTGGGGGCTGGGTAGGAGGAGCAGGCTGACCGTCTAGATGCACCACGTGGCCCTCTAGCTGGTGTAGCTGATCTCCGAACTCCCTGTGGAGCCCGCTACACACCAGACCCTGGACCTGACGATGGGTGAAAGTTTCCTGTCTGCGCCCGCTCCCGGGGGGGGTGAGCCCCATCCCCTAAGGCGGTTCCACCCAAAGATGGTGCAGGATCAGCAGATGAGGAGGTCCTGGGGTAGGCCCGAGTTGTGCTGGTGCCCGGTGCCACGGCCAGATGAGGTGAAAGAGGTGGTTCGCTGGGACCGGCCTTCCCAAACATGCTCTGATATTTCAATTTTAAAAGATACGTGGGTTAATAGTCAACACATTCCAGGATTAGGTATAACAGCAAGCATAGATATTCTCATTAACCCAAAATACCAGATATGGAACAGTTGCATAGCAAACAGAACACATGCATATATGGAACCACAGTGGCCATTACAACAGCATGCAGGTACATTGATGGCAGCATCCCACCAATGTAGGAGTATTTCAACATGGCACATGCATAGAAACACATTTCAATATTTATCAAACAATAGGACATATGTCCCAACAGTAGATATAATTGTACACATACCCATTGAGTTGTGTATTTAGATTATTGTTGCAGATATTGTGGGGGGGGGGGAGAAAGATGTCAATTAACAACTTGTATATCGCTGTAGTTCTCAATACTTTCTTAGTCAGTGCTGTAATCTGTACCTTAGCCTTAGTTTGGACAGTGGTATGTTTGTATTCAACTATATAGTGAACTGTGTTTTAACAATAGTGTACACCTCTTACCTGGTATACCTGTGGAGGTATTGTTTGTTAACACTACCTGACTGTTTCAACGCATATTCCCAGATTCCAGGTTGATGTTATGCACATACCTCTCAATCTCTTATTGCACACACTCTGGGCAAGTATTGACAACATGCAGGTGAAACTGGGACATAGTTTAACAATTGCCCTCATATACCTTTGGTGAGTTGCTACAATGACAGGTTTGTTTTCATTTGCATTTTCAGAATATTTACAGGTCTGATAGTCAGTTATATGTCATTAAATGCTACCTAAATGTCAGATCTCATCACTCTGATTTGCCAAGGGGGGCAGGGTAACAGGCAGTGGATATGGGCCAATTATCTGGACATTCTGGACAAATCTGTACAGTTGAGGGGTATGATTCTGCATACAACTTATGACCATTCCCAGGATTCGACCATGGCAGTGTCTGCTAAAAATAAAACAGTGTACATCACAGTTGAGTGTGCCATATAGATATTGCTGTGTATCTCTTCTCTGATTTCTGTTTATAAGTCTCCCGTGGTTTTACAATCTGACCTTGTAATTACAACACTCTTATGCAGGGTTTCCTAGACAGTTTTAATATGTAGCACAGTGTGGATGACAGTGATGAGTAATACCTTATTATTCAGAGAAACTGCAACACTAACACTGCCATAGAATACCAGACTAAACAGTACCAGTCCAGGATTTCAATCTTTTATTTCCAGGCACAGTTTTCTTATCTGACAGACCTGTGGAGGGAATGTTTGTTAACACTACTTGAATGTTGCCACACATATTACCAGATTCCACATTATTATTATGCACATACCTCTTCCTCTGTTACTGCACACACTCTGGTCATTGCTTCACAACATGGGGGTAGAGATGAGACATACTTTGCATATTACTCTCATAACATTTTGGTGAGTTGCTAGAGTAACAAATTTGTTCTTATAGATATATGTCTGATGGTTATGATGTCTGACAATCTGTTGTACGTCATTATTTGCTACCTAAACTTCTGGGATAATCCCACTGATTTGCAAGGGGGACAGGGTGACAGGCATGAAAATTAAGCCAGTTATCTGAACTTTCTGACAATATCTGTACAGTTGAGGGGTATGCTTCTGTATACAGCTTACTACCACTCTCAGTATACGAACCATGGCTGTGTGTGCTAAAAATACAACAGTTTACATCTCAGTTGAGTGTGCTATTTGGATTATGTTGCTATCTTTTCACTGTTTTCTGTCTAAGTCTCTCATTTGTACAAAATGACCTTGTGATTACAACAGTCATATTCAGACATTCCTACACATTTTATTTATGTAGCACAGTGTGGGTAACAGTGCTTAATACAACAGTACTATTAAGAGAATGCAATATGATACCAGAGTAAACACAAGCAGTCCAGGAGTTAGACCTTTATTGCCAGGCTCTTACCTTTTATTTACATACAACCTATATGAGACTCTTCCTGCCATATTGTCTGGTTTATTCAGTACATCCCATACACAATACATATTTTATACTGGCAATTAACTTTTTACTACTTTTAAATTTATTTCATATGACAGCGCATGCAAGATTATTGCTAACCTGCCTCACAATGCAGCCTCTGCTGCCTACAGCATGGGTTTCCTGATTCACAGCCCACTCTGCTGCTGCTGTCAAAGACATAAGAGGAATATTTAGCCATACCTATCCATAATATACATGCGCTGGCAATTAAAGAGGTAGCAGAATGAGTACTTGCACACTGCTGGGACATCGCCCCTCTGCCTAGGTTCTTGGATCCACTGATCCAAGAGCTCCCTCTTCTTCCATTTCAGGATGGCATAGTGATGCCTGACCTGCTCAACAGTTCAAGGGATGCCAGTGGCACTGGTGAGGTCATAGGCGAAATGGTCCCAGGCTTCTGCTTTATATTGGGAACCCTGGTACTGGCCCTACAGCAGTCTCTCTTCATGGTCTTTTACCAGGAGTCCAGCCATGACCTTGAATTCCTGCATGCCCCATTGCTGCGCTCAGAAGTGCGATCCTTCTCCAACACCAGCCATAGTGCCTACAGGAGGAAGCTGCAACCAGTTATGAGATATATTCCCACCTGTGTGGTTTAAATAGGGCTGATCTCCTGCACTTTGCTGTGATTGGACGGTTTTGAAAATGCTAAGCTATGGGCAAACCTGCTTACCTAAGTTTGGCATTGCTTAAAGGGGTATACCAATGGCATATCGATTTAGCTGATCTATGCATTGCTATACCTAGTAAGCAGAGGTGTGAAATGCTTAGCATTGCTAATTTTTAAATGTGCACACTATTTGCTGTTTGGCATTGATTTATCATTCATTACATGTTACATATTTGTTTAGTATCCGTGATTCATGTGTACGTACACTGTATGGGGTACTTGTGTTTATTGGGGGATTTCACCACTTTATTACAATGACACCTCACATCTGGACTTAATGCAGTACTCCAGTTCACATATATATGTTATGTAGTAGGTTATACAACATAAAAGTGTTTATAGATTCCTTTCATATGTTAATTGTGATTTTGCTTTAGTAAGGATCTGTTTGGGTATACCTTAGTTTTATGTACATTTGTGATGGCTTACTGGTTAGCTGCTGTAACTATAGTTTACAGGGTCCTGGGTTCAAGACCTGCAATGCCTATTTATTTTGTTGCTGGGCAGAACAGGGGCTGTTGGATACAGAGTGATTAAGGCACTTTTAAGCTGTTGTAAATGGGTTTGCATGGGTTTGCACTATGGTAAGCAATGCTAACTTCCAGTTAAATATGCTTATAGAGAGTTAGCTTCAAAATTGCTTAATCTGTGTGCGAATTGCTTACCCCCATGCAAACAGGCTTAAACCCAGTTACTACTGCTTAAAAGTGCTTACGCCCACTTACCCCTGCACTAATTTTGACAGAAATGAGACATGTTCATAGGTTCATAGGTTCATACTAGGCTATCTGCCCTACGGCATTTACAAGCCTAGCCAGAGTGTGTTTGGCTTTCGCCACCCATTTTAAAATGAATTTTGCTATGCCCTTTTTCGAGGTTAGTATACTATGCCTCTGTCTAACAGTGACACAGAAGTGATACCCGGAGTAAATCTATGATCTCCCATCCACTCATCAAGATTCCTCTTGAAGAGAGTCAATGAGGGACTCTGCCTAACCTGGACTGGGATTTTATTCCAGAGTGAAGGGAGCATCTGGGTTATGAATCTGTCCCTTCAGCATGTCCTAGTTATTTCAGTGCTGAGGTTCAAGTCTCTCGAGTGCGTAGCTCGATGGGATTTGGATTTTCTGAGGTGCAGCATGTCCATTAATTCCGGGTTGGACATGGCTTTATACGTCAGGCACAGATCGCCTCCAGCAGGTGGTATGCCACTGAGTAGAGCTGGAGTTTCTTTAACCGGGCAGCATATGGCATCTGTTTGAGCCCTTTGATCCTCTTGGTGAGGTACTTTTGGGGTCTTTCCAGTTGCTGCAGGAGTCTGGTAAGGTACATCCCAAAAGGGGCATTGAACTCAATTATGGGCTTGATGAGGGATGAGTAAAGAGGCATGATGACCTCCCCTGATCTAGATGTGAATCCCTTCATGATTAGGTGGGCTATATAAAATGTTTTTCTAACCACTTTGGCCACGTGGTTGTCGAATGAGAGATTGCTATCAACTTGGGTCCCCAGGTCCCTAATTACTTCTTCCGTACTTAATGGATTACCATCTATGTGGTCATTTGTGGGCACTTTATTTTTGCTGAAGGGGATGACTATACACTTTTTGGCATTTAGCTTGAGGCCATGGCTCTGGCACCAGTTGTCTGTTTCTATGAGGCCCTTTTGTAGGATGCTTGTGTCGGCTGGAGAGTCGATTATGGCACCCAGTTTGCAGCCATCTGCGAACTTGGTAAGCCACAGTCCTTCTGTGTTGGCCTGTACCTCCGAGAAATATATACCGAACAAGAGAGGTCCCAGGACTGAGCCTTGTGGGACGCCACTTGTAACTGGTTTGGAGTCTGATATGACTCCAGCAATTCTAACCATGTGGGTTCTGTTCTTGAGCCAGTCTGCAACCCATCTAGTGATATAGGGGTTTATATTTAAGCTGGTGAGCTTATCTATAATGCCCGAGTGGGGTATTGTATCAAAGGCTTCTGCGAGGTCCAGGTAGGCTGTGTGGACCACCTTTCCCTCGTCAATGGCCTTGGTGACTGTTTCAAAGAAATAGACCAGGTTTAAGAGGCAGGATCTGCCCTTAACAAAGCCAAACTGGGTAGGATCCCTGTGTCTGTAGGTCCCCAATATCTTTATTTATGAGGTCCATGATGATCTTTTCCATAGCTTTGCAGACCAAGCTAGTCAGGCTTATGGGGTAATAGTTTCCAGGATCCATTGAGGCACCACCTTTGTGGAGAGGGACCACTGTTGCGGTACGCCACTCTTTGGGTACATATCCTGTAGTAAGGCTGAGATTGAACAGTAGTTTTATGTTTGGGTTTAGTTCTTCTTGGAGTTCATGTAGGACGCAGTCCGGGACACCGTCTGGTCCCATTGATGCTGTGTTTTTTGCTTTGGAGAGGGCGGCTCTTACCTGAGCATCTGAGATGTCAGGGGGGCAGCACTCTACTGGGATAGATATTTCCCTTTTGGTGGGGAAGGGGGGAGGGTTTGCGCTGAACCTGTCAGCTAGGATGTTGGCAATGTCTGTGGGTTCGGTGTATTTTTTGTCATTTTGGACTAATTCTGAGCATATCTGGGAATTCCCACCCAGGTTCCTAACATAACTAAAGAAAGCCTTGTGATTATCCTTAGTGTCCTGTGCAATTTTTCTCTCGAAGCTGGCCTTAGACGATTTTATGAGTGCCTGTAGATCTTTGCTATAATGATCAGAGATACCTTCCCTTTTTGGGATTTTGCTCTCTCATGTAGTAGCTTCCTCCTTCTATTGTATAGTTTGTTTATGGCTGGGGTCCACCAGACAGGTCGCCTGCCTTTGGAGGATTGGGTCTTGGTTTGCTTGGGATTGCATGATCCATGCATTCCTGAAGGTGTTCATAGAATGTGTTTATAAAGGATTGTGCGGTCTAGGCCATATTTTCCACAAGCCCGGGGGCTTTGAAGGATTCCACCTCGATTTTGAGGAGTGTGAAATTTGCTTTAGAGAAATTTTTCACTGCGGTTTTCTGGGCAGGGGCTGGGGTCGGGATGTGAATATCTAGTGAGATTAGTTTATGGTCTGATCTTACCAGTGAGGGATACACTTCTGGTCTGGAGCATAGAGTCCCCATGTTGGTGATGATCAGGTCCAGTATGTTTTCCCCTCTTGTGGGAGTGGTAACAAGTTGTTCCATAGCATTTGAGTTTATAAATTCTAGGAACCTTTGGGCTAGGGTGTTGGAGCTAGAGTAATGCTCCCAGTCTATGTTTTGGTAGTTGAAGTCACCCAATATAATGGTGTTTGGAGAGACCTTCATATTTTCCAGTGTTCTCAGGAAGGCCGAGTGGGGTTTCTGGGTTTGGGAGGGTGGTCTGCAGCAGGCTATAAACTGGAAGGCAGTTTTACCCACTGTTATTTTCACATGGATAGTCTCTGATGCTTCGTGCTGTGCCACCAACCTGGAGGTGTGGGTATCTTTGACGAATATTGATACTCCCCCTCCGTTTGTGGTTCGGTCCATGTTTTGGGGCCGAAAAACATGGTATGAGGTATAACCTGGTAGTGCTGGGGTGCTCTCGGGAGCCTTGAACCAGGTTTCTGTTACTGCACAGATATTGATGTTCTCCATGTTAAGGAGAGTTTCGAGTGCATGCATCTTGAGGTTTAGACTTTTGGCATTGAGTAGCATTACCCTTAGTTTCTTATCCCTTGTGATACCTATGGAGGTGGGTTTGTCTTTTGAGCCTTGCCTAAAAAAGGCACTATGGGGGTGGCAAGAGCCTTTGCCAATATCCAAAAGCCCAGGGCTGACAGGTGCAAGCCGTCCCTAGCGAAGCATCGTGGCTTGTCGAGCATGTCATCCCAGGCTGACAGGCATTGGATCCCCTTTGAATGACACCAATACTTAAGCCAATTGTTGAAATTGATCATCTTGTCTTCATATTGTGGCATCATTCTTGGTGAGGGTAAGATGCTACTCAAGGTCAGGGTCATACCGGCCTGGGCTACATGCTCAGAGAGCTCCTCTACGTCTCTTTTCATGTAGTCCAGGGAGGTACGTCTCAGGTCATTCACACCAGCATGGACAATGACTGAGTCATATTTGTACTTGCCTTGGAGTGACCTGAGTGCTTGTGTTATGTGATGGATCCTAGCACCCAGCAGGCAGCTCACCATGACCTTCTCCTTGTTCAGCCTGGTGAGCGGGATGTCAGTGTGCCTGACAATAGAGTCACCTATTACAAGTGTATCAGGTGTGTTGTTTAGCCTTAAGGGCTGTGACTGTTCGGCACACTGGCTTTGTGAGCTATGTGTTGCACGTGTTTTTTTTTGGGGTAGCAGTTGCTTGGGTGTCTGCTTTGTCTCTGTTGCTTAGGCAGATTTTTATTTAGAGCCTCTGAGTATGTTTTTTTGTGTTTATGTGTTTTGTTTGCTGTCGTGGTAGGTCTATGTGAGACTGGAATTGTAGTGAGTGTGGATTCCTTCTCCTCCTGACTGGTTACGCCATTACTGAGTTGAGAGAGCTTCGCCTCCAGTTTGGCTATATGGTTGCATCTCTCACATGTGTTGGAATTTGTTGGGAGGCGGAGAGGGTTGTCTGTGTACATGAGGCAGTTGTAACAATGCCTCAAGATTCCCAGATTCACCAGCTGGACCAGAGAGGAGATTGACAACTGACCTTTGGACATGCTAGAACAGTATTGGGAATTCCTTTATAATTGAAAAAAGGCCAATGGGGAACAAGGTACTCAAGGGGAGTTTGTGAGGGTGTAGTGCTTTTAATTTTTTAGTGCTGACTTATATAATTGCTTTAGTGAGCAAGTGCCAGGCTTTAGAGTAGGAATAGGGTGTTTATTATGAGAACTAGATCAGTTCTAAGGGAAAAAGTGAAGAGCAGACTTTGTGGAGCTGAGAATGGTTTAAACCAAATTAAGCAGCTTTGCCTGATGCTGCGCTATGCGCAAAATCGCACAAAGCTGCGCTAAAGCGGGTTTTATACAGGGGGACTTGAAAGAGCTAGAAATTGGCCCAAACAGCCAATAGACTACCAGATTCTTGTGCTGGGAACACTCCTCCAGGGATAGATAGGCTGCTCTAAGCTCCCCACTGCCACTGGTGAACAAAGAAGCCTCCCTTTATCCAAGGAAGGAAATGGGCAACACAGGAACTTTCCAAAAGTCCAGAATACAGCAAAGCCTGTATTTAGACTACTCTAGGTCAGGAAAGACGGGAAACAAGGATAATTTTTTTTTTCTTTTTTGCAACAAACAGCAGGAAAATGCAATAAATATGTAACACAGGCTAGCGCACTTGAGTGTGTAGCCTCAACAGGTAAATGCAACAAACAGGGCAAACTTTAAAAGTGCAGGTGCATAAACAACTTTAAACAGTTTAAAACAGTTCAAGAAGCAGAAATACTTGCAGTTTAGCTAGATTGGACAGTCGCCCAGGTAGTAGCAGCAAAAAAACACTTTTATCAGGTTAGCAGTAGCTCTTTTAGCCTCTCTGCTGCTAGCACCACTCTGCAGGACCACGAGGAGCTTGGCTGAGTAGTAACAAGTGCAAAAACCGTGCCAAAGTGGGTTTTATACAGGGGGACTTAAAAGAGCTAGAAATTGGCCCAAAACAGCCAATAGACTACCAGATTCGTGTGCTGGGAACACTTCTTCAGGGGTAGATAGGCTGCTCTAAGCTCCCCACTGCCACTGGTGAACAAAGAAGCCTCCCTTTATCCAAGAAAGGAAATGGGCAACACAGGAACTTTCCAAAAGTCCAGAATACAGCAAAGCCTGTATTTGGACTACTCTAGGTCAGGAAAGACGGGAAACAAGGATAATTTTTTTTTTTCTTTTTTGCAACAAACAGCAGGAAAATGCAATAAATATGTAACCCAGGCTAGCACACTAGAGTGTTTAGCCTCAACAGGTAAATGCAACAAACAGGACAAACTTTAAAAGTGCAGGTGCAAAAACAACTTTAAACAGTTTAAAACAGTTCAAGAATGCAGAAATACTTGCAGTTTAGCTAGATCGGACAGTCGACCAGGTAGTAGCAGGAAAAAAACACTTTTATCAGGTTAGCAGTCGCTCTTTTAGCCTCTCTGCTGCTAGCACCACTCTGCAGGACCACAAGGAGCTTGGCTGAGTAATAACAAGCACAAAAACCGCGCCAAAGCGAGTTTTATACAGGGGGACTTGAAAGAGCTAGAAATTGGCCCAAAACGGCCAATAGATTACCAGATTCTTGTGCTGGGAACACTCCTCCAGGGATAGATAGGCTGCTCTAAGCTCCCCACTGCCACTGGTGAACAAAGAAGCCTCCCTTTATCCAAGAAAGGAAATGGGCAACACAGGAACTTTCCAAAAGTCCAGAATACAGCAAAGCCTGTATTTGGACTACTCTAGGTCAGGAAAGACGGGAAAACAAGGATAATTTTTTTTTTCTTTTTTGCAACAAACAGCAGGAAAATGCAATACATATGTAACACAGGCTAGCACACTTGAGTGTGTAGCCTCAACAGGTAAATGCAACAAATAGGACAAAGTTTAAAAGTGCAGGTACAAAAACAACTTTAAACAGTTTAAAACAGTTCAAGAATGCAGAAATACTTGCGGTTTAGCTAGATCGGACAGTCGCCCAGGTAGTAGCAGGAAAAAAAAAACACTTTTATCAGGTTAGCAGTCGCTCTTTTAGCCTCTCTGCTGCTAGCACCACTCTGCAGGACCACTAGGAGCTTTGCTGAGTAGTAACAAGCGCAAAAACCGCACCAAAGCAGGTTTTATACAGGGGGACTTTAAAGAACTGGAAATTGGCCCACAATGGCCAATAGACTGCCAGATTCTTGTGCTGGGAACACTCCTCCAGGGATAGATAGGCTGCTCTAAGCTCCCCACTGCCACTGGTGAACAAAGAAGCAGACAGTAAGCACTACAGAAAACAAATGAAAGTTTTAAACAGATAAAGATTTGTAAAGATACAGAATGCTTTTAACTGCAGACAAATCAGTGGTAGATTTGGACAACGCTATGGATTTATCATTCATTACATGTTATAACTTTGTTTAGTATCCCTGATTCATGTGTACATATGTGTACATATACTGTATGGGGCATTTGTGTTTATCTGTGGATTTTACCACATTATTACAATGACACCTCACATCTGCACTTAATGCAGTACTCCAGTTCACAAATACATGTTATTTAGTAGGTTATACAGCAAAAAAATGTTTATATATTGCTTTCACATGAAAAATCAAATTTACTACAGTGAGGAATGAACCAGGTATGACTGCTCACAAAGTGAACGCTCTGACCACTACACTATTGTAGTACTGCTTCAACTGAATGTATTTTGCTATTTATCTTCTTGTGCTATTTAAGCTACAGTATGTGTAGCTAAGCAATGGGCAAACTCATGCACCTACAGTTAAATTTAATCTGTATGATAAAAAAAAAAAAAATTCTCTACTGTTATTTTCTCTAGGAAGGGACAGATTACACTTATTGCTGTGGATTCCTGCATGCAAAAGCACATTTGGTAGACATCCTAGCAACCCTCCATGCCTCTCAACCTCTTCATGCAAAATATCTGGACAAAGCTTGACAAAATGAGGTACAGCTAGGGGCATATTTTAAATATTGCTCTTATAAACTTAGGAAAGTTGCTAGAGTAACAGGGTTTGTTTTAATATAATGTTGCTGATGGATTTGGTGTCTGAAACTCAAATGTATGTCATTATTTAACAACTACAATCCTGTCATCATCCCAGTGATTTCCCAGGACAAATGAGGTACAGACCAACTGTATGGGTGAAAAATCTGGACATTCTGCGAAGATCTGTACAGTTGGGAGGTATGTAACCCCCTATGAGTGTTCTTGCTTATTGTAATTGCTGAACGGCAATTCTTGAGTGCAGGGGTGTGTGTATCATGAGAGCGCTGCTCTCAGACACACCCCCTGCACTTGTCCATGCTCCATGTCCGTTTAGGAGCAGAGGTAGTGCGCCTTCATTACTATGCATGGCATGCAGCCGTGCTGCTCTTAAATGGTCATTTCCATGCAGGAATAAGCTATTCCTGCACTGAACCTTACTAAATCCTGGGGTATGTCTGGTTAACAAAACTATATATGTCTAGGTTGTTCAGTTTCTAAGGTATGACAATTTGTTTGTGAAAGTTTAGCAAAAATATAATTTTGAGTTAATGTGCATTATGATATACTATAGCACTTATGGAAAGACTATGAATGTATTGGCTGTTAACAAGATAATGAATACTTCTCACTGAAAATATTGCTGCTACTTGTACAGCTTTAATAGATTTTATTTTTCACAAAATCTGCACATTTTTTATCTTATGCTTTTAAGTTTATTTTTCAGAAAATGCTCTGGAATCTTAGATGTGTACGGGCTACTGGATGTGTGAAATTCCACACCATGTAGGTGTTATATGAGATACATTCAGAGCATTGAACACTTTGATTACCAAAGGCAAGATGGTCAACTCCAGAACACTGAGAACAGAGAACGTTGACTTATTGTCAGAGACTGCAGTACAGCTGAGATAAGTTGTTCTACCCTTTCCCTATTGTAGTGTGGTCTGGGAGTTGGTATATTTATGTTACAGGGGTTAGGAAAATGCAGGGGGCTTGACTGCTGCAAAGTACATGTATTTTATTTATATGTTGTGTTGATATGCTGTGTTTCAATGTTCTGGCTTTGGCTTTCTTGCATTAGACATTCAGAATGTATTGTGTATATATAAAATAAAAAGGCAGTCCAACAGCACTCAGAATTTTCCTGTAGAAATGTACTTTACATTGTAGTGGCCACACCAAAAAATGCAGAAGAATGTTCCTTCAGTGCATCGTTCAGGGGTTGAATACTTCCGTATTTATGCAAAACAACATGGGAGAAAATTATTGCACCCCTGGAAAACCAATGGTGGCAGGATGAAGATTGACTGCACATTTATCAGGCTTACTTGAAAGTTATTTAAAATCTTTATACCCCAGGTGAGAGGCAAATATTAAAGCTACAATGATGTTTCTGTAGTTGATGGAACAGGTACATATAGTCAGTAACAATTATCTTTACACCCTGGAATTCATGAGCCTGTGCATATCAATTATGGACAAGCGGGGTCTATGGGCTGTTAGGTTTTGGTCGAAAATGAGTAGATTATTTCATGGAGCAGTCAAGCGATTGTTTTCAGTACTCTCCAAATGGTTCTTGAAATTTGAATGTATTTTATTATGATGCTAAATGTTATGTATAATGATGTGGTAAGTTTGTTCATGTTTATGCCAGTCTGGTAATGTGTTATTTTGAATATCTGTAAGTATATCACAAGAAGTGTAACCCTTACTATAAGCAAATAGAAATGTAGAAATTATTCTGGGATTATTGTTGGCTTTTTTGGACATCAAATCTAGAACTTCTGAAGGGATTTATAGAATACATTAATGCCAATAATTTGGGCCCATCATTTACAGTAAAATTCATTTTTTTCACTTTTGAATATCTGAATGTGTTAGTAACCAAGCTTTTAGTTGGCACTGTGAGAACATCCCACTACAGAAAGCCTTTTTCAAAGAACTTATAATTGTCTTCCTCAAGCTGTCACCATAGGTTTCTAATAGAAAAGTCATCATATGCCCAGTCCTTGAAAATCCATAGTACTTGTAGTTAAATAATGGATAAAGAAGAATAGAAATGTGTATTACAGAATTAATTTGAGAAAAGAGGCTATAACCTATGGGTAGTCTCAGAGGCACACAGGAGCTCACGGTAAGCCATGATATATGTCTTTTAATGTATGAGTCAATGTATCTACAGGTAAAGAAATGGCGGCAACATCTATTCATGACTAAAAACTATGGTAATAATGTTCATTATGCTACAACTTACATTGACAAGCCCCTTATTGATTGAGTAATAGTAAGATGAGAACTGGAGAAAAACCCAGATGGAGTGTACCACATGGCAAAGGACTGAAAACCAAAACATTTACATCTAAAAACACTTGTAAAATTTTTAACATCAGGGAACTGATTATGTGCTTGACAGAATAGGTAATTTATTTAGTCACTTATACATGTGTAGATATAGATATAGATATAGATATAGATATAGATATAGATATAGATATAGATATAGATATAGACATGGGTCTACCGAATTTTTGTTGAAAGACACAAATGTCAACATTTACAACATCATCCACAAAATGTTGACAATATGAACGTCAACATGCTACTGTGTCAAGTAAAAACCTTGGCTAATGCAAAAGCTTAAATTAAAATAAAACAAAAAAAAAGAATATTTTTTTTCCAGGGATCAGCCCTCCCTGCAGCTCCCACACACTAATAGAGAAGTAGGTACTACTGCAGGGATAAATTCTCAGTCCCTATCTACTTACTGTTCCATGTTATGATTGATCAAGTGCAGGGAAGAACTCTGCTTCATACATATACTTACATCGTTTTAATTATTTACAAACACACATCTACTCCCACAATTAAAAGTCTGGTACTGTGGGTTTTGGGAAAAACAAATTCCAATACTCCTTCAACACCAGACATTTTATAGAACTGCATTAATGTTCTTTGGTTTTCTGTATGAGAGAGTGTACCAATGTCAGGTTAAATTAGGTCAAGCTTCCTTTAAGTTTGTTTCTTTATAGGTGCGTAGAAAAGTGGTTGCCTGACCGATACAAATATAGATATAGATATATTTGAGACTGAAAAGTGGGTATGGGTTATCAGCAGAAAAGCAGACAGTTCAGACTAGATATGTATTAACTGATGCCAGAAAGCTGTCACTGTTACGATCTCCTAAAGCTGCCAGAATAAAGTGGCAGATGTTATAGTAAACTACTAGCATAACATTCTATCATTTACTCAGAGATAAACTAGCAAGTTCCAGCTGTTTTCAGCTATTATCAGTAATTATCAGCTTAACATGAGGACTTCTCATGTACCAAGAGTACAGTAAGGTTAATGAGATGATGCAAGGAATCAGTTCAAGCTACAAGGGCAGCAGCTGTGAATGATCACCCAAGAATAGAGTGTCTTCATGAGGGAAGGAATCACATCTACAGTTCTTGTGTAGATTTCCATTTCCTTATATATTACAAAAGTCAAAGCAGAATACAGAATACCTACAGATTTACACCTAAATAATAATAAAAATGAATAAGCATTTCTATAGGTAAAGGCATGTCTACCTATCGAGTTTCTCTGTTCCCACTGTTAGCCCACACCATGTAGCTGAAAAGTGAATTAAACTTTAGCTGAAATCTGCCTTTATATCTACTTGTTTAACTACAAACATAGTAATGTATTGCACTTTCAAGATGTTAGAGTGAACCCAAAAACATAGCAGTATTTGTTCATGCTCTCAAGTGCTTGAAAGGAGTAACTGTACAATGTGAGAGTCAATAGTTGGGGGGGGGGTGACTGTAGAGCCCTAGAAAATGTTGTCATGCTGTCTTAGAAACCTAATATTGGTGTGCACAAGATTCTACTGATGTACTGCAGTAAAGAAATAAGGGTAAATGTAGGAAGGGAGCTTTATCCAACACATAGCCATCAAGCACAAAAAATGGTAAATGCAGAAAAGAGAAAACTGCAGTGTAACAACCAGTATTTGCAAGTTATTTACAAGTGCTGCATAAAGTCCAGACAGAAGCAAAGTAAGAGACATAGGCTAAGGTAGTGAAAATATTAAAAGCTGTATTTCAACAAAATATCTGGGCTGCTCACAGTTTTGAGACTGGGTTGAAACATGACGTGGCTCAACATTTTGTTTTTATGCTGCATAGTCAGTTACTTTCAGAGAAAGGATAATGGATTATAATAGTTAAATAACTTAATAAAATGCATTTTTAAAATTATCTAGTAAGTATGATTTTTTTTGTGTAGGTAGTACCAACATTTAAACTGTGTACTTATTTCCAGTGTTTGTCCCTGATTTTTGGCTTTGTCCATCTTTCTGTGCCAAAGATACTCTGATCAGTTGTTGGCTGTCCCATATTCAATGATTTGCTCTTATAAAATGATAAAAAATAGGAATATACTAATGCATTGCTCTTATAAAATGATAAAACATAGGAATATACTAATGCACTAACTCCAACAAAGCATGCTGAAGTCACCATGGAATGTAAACTTCATTGCAATTAGCGCGTTCATTCTATATCAAGAAGTTCATCAGAGTAAACATTGCATTGAATATACCCATTCTTAAAAAAATAAACCAGCAATGAAATATTAAATGCATATGCAATTAATTAACTAATTCATCACCTTTACCCTCAACCGCTGAACAGCTCAAAATATACTACATCCTAATCTTGCAAATATGCATTAAAAATATATTAATACACATATATAAAATGTAAAAAATTAATAAAATGTTGATGTTATTTCAACTACTAGTGTGATTAAAATGACAACCTTGAACTTATGACAATATAAAGATTATTAAGGTTTTTGGCTGTATTTTTAACATGATTTTTAACAATTCAAATTATTCTTCAACTGTTTATCGATTTTTTACATTTTATATATGTGTATTAATGTATTTTTATTGCATATTTTCAAGATTAGGATGTAGTACATTCATAAATTGTTGAAGTGTTCAGTGGTTGCGGGTAAAGTTGATGATGAATTAATAAATTAATTATGTATGCATTTTATATTTCATTGGTGGTTTGTTTTTTAAAAAGGAGTATGTTCAATGTGACGTTTGCTCTGAAGAACTTCTTGGTATAGAATTAAAGCACTTAGTGCAATAAAGTTTACATTCATTGGTGACTTCTGCTTGCTTTGGTGGAGTTTGTGTATTAGTTTTTTTCAGTTTTGTGGGCCTTTTTCACTGGTTCCTGGTTCATAAAGAATAGGAATATACTGAGACTGAATGAAAGAAAAAAAAAACAAGCTAGATTGGTTTCTAACAAAGGTAGTTTGTCTTGTTGGCAAGTTTGTCACTAAGTCGAACGGGTTAAATTTGAAATTAGGGGAAGGGGAGGAGGGAGGAGGGTTCAGTTTAGAATAGGATAGGTTGCCAGTGTGTGGTAAAGTGTAACAGTTATGGGTTAGGAAAAGGAGGAGAGAGTAAAGGGTCAATATACGATGGTAGGTTAAGGGCAGGGTTGTTCTGCTTTGGCACATCTGTGATAAACTTCAGGCATCCATACTGTTACCTGTTGCAAACATGTATGTTGACTGGCAGCTAAAATTCTACAACATAATCTCAGCCCGAGGAAGAAGAGTGAGCAGAAAACTACATTCCTTTAAGGTGTGAAATGTTGGTCTTTTTTGATCTCTTCTTTAATTCACTATGTCACTTTATTTCTCATTGTATCAAGCACAGCAGCATTCTCAAAGCACTATGTGTGGTGACAAGTGATGCTTCTTCAGCTTTTTCAAATCAACCTGGAATTTTAGGTTGCATATGTGGAAGGTAAGGCATGCAGCCAACTTATATCATACATAACAAAGTCCTAGCAGCTTCTAACTACAGTTTTCAGCTTTTGAAAACACCCAACAGTGCAGAAACAAATGGACAGGAGGAAGTTAATACATGGCATGACAGGTGAGAATGCTTTATCTATCTCTCAGTGAATCCAGTATATAATTTTCAATTCAACCATGAGAGGCTATGTTTTGTAGCATATGCTATTGTTTTTCTCTATTTTCCGTACAATGATTTTTGTGTAAGATGTTGCAGTTAAGAAGCTGAAAAACCTTGCATGATGGCATTTTCATGAAGGAGAAGTTTTCTGAAAAGGCACAAGATTCTTTGAGGAACTTTCATTAAACAAGGCATTTGATTTCAGTGCTGTTTTCTTTATGAATTTCATCTGATATATATTTAAATACTGTGATGTCTGTATTTCCACTTTGACGGGATCTATTCATAAGTTGGCACAATGGGACCAAGACTTCATACCACAGAGTAAACCAAAAGACTGTAGTTAAGAGGTAACACTTATTTTATTAAATATTGAATTCTTTAATACTTTAATAATCAAAGCACTGAGAAACATGGGCTAGGCTTTGATCAGAAAGAACCTTTCAGACAGAACAAAACATTTTTCATCTCTTGCTGTTTCACACACAAAAAGATGGTTAATTCATTATGAACTGCCATCTTATTATCTTTCTGCCTATAAGTTATGTTCAACAGACATTTGCTGTAAAACATACCCCAGGAATGAATAACATTTTTAATATATTCAGTATTCTGAGTACAAATTTTACACATTCTCTGTGAGCCAAGATAATTTAATTTTAATATGCTAGTGATTTGCTGTTTCACAGTTATTCTGGAGTCTGTAAATGTTTAAAACTACTGAGCTGCTACCAGAACAAACTTTGCATGCAAATCCTCTAACCATTTCAGCTTAGTCATTAAAATGTATACAAGTTTCTTGGAAGCATTCAATACATTTAGTATCTGTTTTCTGCATTTTTTATTTCAATTAAATTGTTCTCCTCCATGCCTCATCGGATAAATATTGTGTCACAATATGTTAATGCGTAGAGTGTTTATACTGACTGCATTTTATAGCACTGATGTAGACTAAGACTAGTTAAAGAACACTTCTATGAGCAATAAAGCTATGGTTTATATGTATATTGCCCCTATCGTTGATGTATGCGCATTGCCCATTTGTTAGCTAAGGAGTTTTTTAAAGGCAATTGGTAAGAAAAAAAGAAATCATCTGCCTTTATGGTACAAAAGATTAATGAACTAAAACTACATCTGGAGAATAAAGTAACACTTCTAATCTGCAAATTCATGTTTTTTAAAGCTGGTAATCATTCATGGGTAACAGGATGGAGCATTTTAATAAATTAAACAAAATATGTATTAAATAAGAAGTGTAAGCCCAAAAGACAAGCATTACCTTTGTTTAGCTTGCACTGAGGACACCATTAGAAAGGAAGGCTAGCACTGATTACATGTTTTCAGTATTCCTTGATGTAAAGTTGGCATGACAATAGCTTTAGTGGATGGACATTTTTGTATTTCAGAGAGGACACAGATCAAGTGCAGACAGAAGTCGAGCTACAGGTTTATCTAATAGGAAATGTATAAGTCTAGTGATGTTTTGTCATAGAAACAGCTACCATGTAATAATGCAATCAAATAACTTAGTCATCAGGATTTAGGGATACAATTTTGGATGGTGGAATACTCCCTTCAATTTTTTTATGAGTTCAGAAGGTTTTTTAATTGAATATATGCCCATATAAATGACCACACTGTACTTCTAAGAGATGTTCAATGTCAAACTGCAGAATTAAAAAAAAAAAAAAAAGCAATATGAATATTTAAATATAGAACACCTAGTTGACAACTAACCATACACACTTATACAGCTCTGAATACAGTAGTACTATAGCTGTATTGTGGCCCATATAGGCCATGTTTTTATCTTTATTTCAGAAAATGCATATCTTACTTTTTTCTTTCAATCAGCCATGTATCAATATTGTTGGTGGGACCAAACCATCATATGCTTTGATGTTATAACCTGTGAGTGTTAACAATTTTCTGAATGATACTCACAAGCCAAAAAATACAGCATCAACAGTTGTTTCTCCAGAAATTACCTTCTTTGTGACAAGTTAGATTCAGTGCATGCATGGATGGTAGGATTCCCTTCATTCCTTTTTCTGTGATCTGTGATATTGTTAGTCATTAAAAAGGTTCATTAGAAGACATAATCCTAATCATTAATTTTAATTTACTATCATGTAATTGTGACATTGCTAACTATGTGAGTCTAACTTTTCTTTCATCTTTCTCAAAGTGGATTAAAATACAAATCCATAGATATTCTTCAAAATACAACTCTTGTATATACTTAAAAGAGGATTTGTTTTTACAGACAGAATCCACTAAAAATGAAAACACCAAAATCAAAACAATGCAGTAGTCCATAAGCACAGGACAAGCTAAATAAATAAATTGTTAAGCTCTATCCATACCGCTTTACCTAACTTAAATATATTAATTGGCTGGTCTACTAATGGTAAACTACATTTGTCCATGCAACTCAGTAGCTGAGCTGCACATTGACTTAGGAGTTCATTAAGTCAAATGTCAATCTGTCAAACTAGTGCACAAAAAAAGTAGGCAGACCTAGAGCTTAACTAAACAATCCTGTTTTGGTTTGTGATTGACTGCAGAGATGCCTGATGAGAGAAGTTTTATTTGAATTTGTATTTTATTTCTTAGCACTGTTTTTCACTGTTTGTAGGAAGGAAGGCATAGCTTGTAGACAAGATGATTTGCTTTGATTTATATTTTGTTGTTTTACCTTTAATTTTCAAAGTTTGTTCTTAGAAAGGAATAAGTTTAGACAGGCACACTCTAGCAATACTAAGGGACCTAGTCAGCTATAAATTCACACAGGCTACAGAGAGGACAATCCAGAGAGTTTCTAAACAGTCCAGTCTTGGTTTGTGATTTATTGATCTTTACTGTTAAAAGGAGGTACAACTGCGAGCGTTAGTAAGCAGAAACTACTGAGCATGTTCACCCACAATATATAGGAATTTTGTGTGACTTTCAGAAGTTGTACAGTCTAACAGCTTTACTGTACTTTATTTAGTATTTAGTTTTACATTGTGTGATTTTTGTCACAGAATTTGATTTTAGCTCTCTGAATTCTGTGGTAACTGAGTTTGATTATTCCTTTCTTTTAGAATGTTTTATTAATATGCAGCTGAATGTGGATTCCTTAAATGAGTATGCATTAATGATTTGCTAAAGCACAAATATCTTTTACACTGAAATAAATGCTATGTATCTTTAAAGGTAATGCCTAATAACACTGGTGATCTGTGTTCCTCATTTGGGTGATTTATTTACCATTGTTAGTAGTAAATGTAGACTTACTGATGATGATTGTGCATGTGCAATTGGCAAAGCTTGGAGAAAGTACAGTTGTGTACACTTATCGTAAATGTAGATGTTCGAGTGTATTCACTGTTGCAGTCATTACATTTGGGTTATCTGCTTGCAGTAGTCCTCAGTTGGCCTGATTATCAAAGTCTTGGGTCCTGCATCGGTTGCTGTCTCATCTTCCATGATGTCAGGTTGTCAAGGGTATAAAGCATGCAACCAATGCCATTACATCAGTTTTTCTTGCCCCAGATGACAGGTGCCCCCCTAATGGGAAGCAATTAAATATATATCTATATATATATATATATATATATATATATATATATATATATATATATATATAAATATACAGGATTATACCTCAACAAAAAAGCAAATACACCAAAAAGCTTTTAAGCATAGTGAAAAAGGAATAGAGGCATAGGCAAAAAAGGTTAGGGGGCTGGAGGGAGGGTAACCAGGACTGCAACAGTGAATACACTCGAACATCTACATTTATGGTAAGTGTACACAATTGTACTTATGTTCTTCATGTTTCACTGTTGCAGTCATTACATTTGGGTAGATTCCCAAAGCTAAGGCTGGGAGGTGGAATTTAAATAGCATTAGGACTAGCTATAAGGCCCTGCAAAACTACAGTAGCAAAACCAGTCCTGGATTTAGAGAAAATTGGCAAATGGTAATGCTTGGTGAAAGTATGTACAGAACTCCAAATAGCAGCTTCTAGGATGTCCCTGGTAGGGACACCTCTGAGAAAGGTTGTAGAAGTAGATGCAGCCCTGGTAGAATGTGGTCTTATCCCCTGTGGGATAAGTTTTCCATGGTGCTTATAGCATAAATACATGCAGTGGCCTATCCATTTAGAAATGGTTTGCTTTGAAATGGCCTTCCCCTCTGCCCCTGCAGCAAATGCCACCAGCAGCTGCTCAGATTTCCTGAGAGGTTTAGTCCTGTCCAAGTAATATCTAAGTTGTCTGTGCACATCTAAGGGAGTGCAGTATATGTTCCCCTTTGTTCTGTGGATTAGAAAAGAAGGTTGACAAATGAATGGACTGATTAAGAGCCACACTGGATACTACCTTGGGCATGAAGGAGGGATTAGTCCTGAGGGACACCCTGTCCACATGAAAGATGATGAAATGCTCCACTGCCATAAGGGCCTGTAATTCGGACACCCTTCTTACTGAAGTGGTGGCTAAAAGGAAGGCTGTTTTCCAAGAAAGGAATTTCAACTCTGCACTTGCAGCTGGCTCAAAAGGAGGCTGAGTGAGTTTTTCCATTGCAAAGTTAAGGTCCCTGGCTGGAGTTGGGACTCTCCTAGGTGGTCTTAAGTTCTTGGCCCCTCTGAGGAACTGCTTGAGCAGTGGATGAGAGAAGAGGGGTGGTACTGTGTTGTAATGAGCTGAAATGGCTGAGGCATGACTCTTGATGGAGGAAAAGGAAAGACCCTTGTGAAGCATCTCAATTAAGTATTGAAGAATCTGAGGTAAATTGGGCGTTGTTGTGCCCATCCCCTGAGCTTGGTTCCAGGAACAGAATCTTTTTCATTTTTCAGCATAAGATTTTCTAGTACTAGGCCTCTATGCCTCTAGAATGACATCCAACACTTGTTTATTGAAGTCTGGTAATGGAGAGCTCAGGTAATTAGCCAGGATGCCAGACTGAGGGTTTGAAGATGAAGGTGCAAAATCTAGCCCTCCTGCTGGGACAGCAGGTTAGGGATCTGGGGCAGGTGTGTTGGATCCAGCAGTGACATACTGCACAAGATGGGGTACCAGTGTTGGCATGGCCAGTCTGGTGCAATCAGTATCATCCTTGGTTTGTCCTGTTTGATCTTTAATAGTACCTTGGTGAGAAGAGGCAGAGGAAGAAAGTCATAAACTGATAGATTTTTCCAGATGAAGGACAGGGCTTCCACTTTCCAAGCTTGTTTGTGGGGAGTCCTTATGCAGAATTTGTCCAATTGGTAGTTCTGGGGGGAAGCAAACAGATCTATATGTGGGCTCCCCCATTTGTTTATCAACATGTTGAATGTATTTGGTTCCAGTTTCCATTCGTGTGGGTCCATGAGATTTCTGCTTAGATCGTCTGCCAGTATGTTTAGGTTTCTGGGCAGGAATTGAGCCTGTAGGTGCCCTTGGTAGCTCAAGGCTGTGTTCCACAGAGCCATGGCTAGTCTGCAGAGAGGGTATGAATGGATTCCCCCCTGCCTGTTTATGTACCACATAACAGTGGTGTTGTCCATCTTTACCATTACTTGTCCTGGAAGAATGTGGTCCTTGAAGGCTGTCAGAGCATTCTGTACAGCTTACATTTCTTTCTGATTGATATTCAGGTGCATTTGACTTTGGTTCCATTTGCCCTGAATGCACTTCCCTGCCAAGTGAGCCCCTCATGCATAGTTTGATGCGTCTGTTGTTAGGATTTGGGAGGCAGGGTGTAGAGTGAATGGCAGCCCCTTGTTTTGGTGGCAGGCCTCTGCCCACCAAAGGAATTCTAGCCGTAGGCAAGGTATGATAGGAATCATTGCTTCTAGATCCTGAGAATGTTGACACCATAGGCTTTTTAGATACCACTGTAGTTTCTTCATATGCAGTCTTGCATATGGAATTAGTAGAATGCAGGAGGTCATAAACCCCAAGGCTTGTTGTATTTGCCTTGCAGATAGCAGGTTCTTTGTGGCCACTAGTTTGAAGTCAGTTGTCAAATGAATTTGTTTCTCTGGTGTGAGGAAAGCCATCTGGCAAGTTCTGTTCAAGCTTGCTCCGAGGAATACAATTAGTTAACAGGGTACCAGACGTGACTTCTTTTCGGTTATGGTGTACCCCAGACAAGTAAGCACCTTTTGTACAAATGCCAGATGATTCAAAAGTATGTCCTGGCTTTTTGCTTGAATTGGACAATCATCCAGGTATGGGTATATTTGAATTTTTCTTTGCCTGCAAAATGCAATGACAGGCGCTAGGCACTTTGTGAATGCCCTGTGCACAGTAGATAAGCCAAAGAGCAGTGCAGAGAACTGATAGTGCATGTAGCCTTCTTTGAAGCATAGGTATCTTCTGCAAGATTCCCAGATTGGGATGTGCAGGTAGGCTTCCTTTAAATCCAGTGTTGCCAACCAGGCATCTTTGCCTAGCATAGGAAGTAGCTGGTGAAGAGTTAGCATCTTGAATTTTGGAATCACCAAAAAGTGTTTAAGGTAGAAAGGTCCAGGATAGGATGTCATGAATTGTCTTTTCTGGGTACCAGGAAAAGTCTTGAATAAAAACCTTGTCCCTTTTCCTCTTCTAGTACAGTTTGAATAGCCTTTATGCTTAAGAGAGAGAGAGTACTTGCTTTTGAGCCTCTGCCCATTGATTTGGGGGTAGATCTGGCCAACCGTTTGGGGTTGGTAATGTGTGGAAGTGAAATCTGTATCCTTGGGAAACTATATTTAAAACCCATTTGTCCTGGGTAATGAGTTTCCAGTTTTTGACCTGCAGAGCAATTTTTCCCCCTAAAGGAGCAGTCAGTTGAGAAGTGCTTGGAAGTTTTAAAGTCAAGTCATTGAGACATCTTTCCATAGGGGGGAGTCTTACTACTCCCTGATTTGGAAGTAGAAACCCCCCAATGCTTAGTCTTGTGCGTACCCTGGGACTGAAACCTGGGGCTTCTGCTGGTCCTGGGTTTGGGTTGAGAAGGCCTGGAAGAGGCAGGAAAGTACAAATTCTTAGAGGGCCAATGCCTACTAAATCTTGGAGGCTGAACTTGTAGGAAATCTTTAACAGTTTGCATAGATTTAGCTTTTTCCTCCATCTTTTTAAGAACTTCTTCTGCTTTGTTACCAAACAGATGGTCCTGATTTAAGGGAGCATCCAACAATTTAGCTTTAACATGATCTGGCAAAGATTGTTCCTTAAGCTAAGCATGCCTTCTAAGTACAGACCCAGTGACAGCAGCACTGCAAGAGGCCTCTAATGAATCAAACCCACATTGCAACGTGTGTTTTCCAACCTGTTCAGCAGAATGCATTAAATCCTGTAAATCTTTATTTTCAGCACAGTCAGGAATCAACATCATTTTCTGTTTAAACAATCCAATAATATGTTCCTGATATGTTAACATACGAAACTGACAATTTAAGGCCCTAATGGCCAAGGTTGCAGAAGTGTATACTTTCTTACCCCATTATTCCAGCGCCCTGGAGTCTCTATCAGAAGGGGTAGGATTTTTGGCAGTAGTAGCCTTATTGCCCTTGGGTCTCTGTGAAATAGTCTCAGGATCTGCAGTAGGATTTTTAAAAAGGAACTTGTGAGAATCAGGAACCCTGTAATACCTATCAGGCTTTCTGGGAGTAGGAGGCAAAGAATCAGGGGCCAAACTAGATTCCAAAAAGGCATCATCAACAATGTCTAGTACAGAAGGGATAGTTAAAGGCCTGTGTTGAGGCAGGAGTAAGAAGTCCCTAAGCCTCTTTTTTGAATCAGAGTAATTCTGGCTTTCCCAGCAGAAATGCTCCCTAAGAGTATGCAAGGTTTCATCAAAAGAGAAATCCTCTGCAGGGGATGAAGAAGGGATAGAGTTTTTTGCATTAGAATCCTCATAAGCAGATAAGGGAAAATCCAGGTCATCAGAAGAAACAGAAATTTCAGAATCCTGGTTAGAAGTTTCATAAGCAAATTCAGTCCTAGGTCTCTTAGAAGAGGAAGGTTGGTTTCCCCTGATTAAAGTTATAAGGTCTTCAGCCATTCTTATCATTTGTTTGTTTTTTTTGTTTTTTTTATAGGCATAGAAGCCTGAGCATGTGGCCTGTGTTTTCTAGGCATGGTATGAGCTTTAGGCCTTAAAGAAGAAGGTGGTGCCGGTTTACTATGCAAGTCCATAGACCTGAATACACCCTCAGAAGCCGGTGCCTGCACAGCTGCTCCGGACCCATCCAAGGTAGAGACATCCACAGGCTCCACAGTTGAAGCATCTGGCGGCATACTGGACTCCGAATGGGTCTCAGTAGTGGCCTGTGAATCAGAAGTAACAGGTATCAGGGGCTGCGTAAGCGCCTCACTGAGTACCAGTGAACTGGCGACAGCTTAGGAGAAGTGTCGTCGGCAGCTTTGGACCTAGGTGGCCTGTCTCTGTCTTTATCTTTGCATTTTTTTGGAATGCCTGTAGTCGGATGGCTTACCGATGACATATCTGGATAATTGAACTGAGAACCGAAATCTTTAGAAGCGTAAATATACCGACAACGGATAGTTTGTTGGTTAAATAAGGCACAAAACTGACAGCGAGGTACGTCGTGTTCAGGGCCTAGGCAAGGAATACAGTACGAATGAAAATCTTTATGAATATTTGCTTTCCACAAGAAATGCAATTATTAACTTTTACTGGCATTGGTAAAGAGCAAGAAAAAGTTTCCCCAATGGGTTACTTAACTTTAGTTGAAGACTTTGGTTCTGAAACTCGAAAACAAAAATTTCAGGAGTCGGCTGATCGGCTCTTGAGAACTGCTTCTGCTTTGGGCACCACATGGCAAGAAAGACTGATGTAATGGTGTCGGCTGCATGCTTTATACCCCTGACGACCTGATGTTATAGAAGATGAGACAGCAACCAATGCAGGACCCAGGACTTTGATAATCAGGCTGACTGAGGGCTACTGCAAGCAGATAACCCAAATGTAATGACTGCAACAGTGAAACACGAAGAACATCTGTTGTTACATATATTAATGAGTGGACTAGTGAGATAAATGATGTTAGGCAAAGAGCGAATAGAACACATTTAGGAAAGGATGCGTCTATTGTCTGTAAAGATCACTCACCCCCTATGAAACAAGACAATGTCCCTGACAATTTTAAAATTCTTGATATGAGTATTCAGAAGTCTAAGGATTCAGAGCATTCAGAAGGAAATCAAAAAAAAAAATCAAAGGAAGAAATTTGCAACAATTAACAAGGAAGAAAAATAAACTGATGTATGTTAAGTAAAGAGAATACATAAAGTGAATACATAAAGAGAATACATAAAGAGAATACGTACTAAAAATGACACTACTTTGTTATGTAACACACAGATTACAGAGAATGATAAAATTTTTCTATCAGATAATCTTCAGTCTACAGAAAAAAGGCAGCATTTGTTCAGAAGAGAAGGAAGGAAAAAGAAGGAAGGTGAAGCAAGAAATCAATACCGAACGTGGAAGGTTTAAAGAACATTACTGTAAGAAAAAAGATGAGAAAGACAGATGTTGACAACATGGCTCAAGCTGTGGATTCACAACACCAGCTGGATGAGAACTGTATGCTTAGAAATGTAATATGCAATGAAATCAGTGAGATTAATAAGACTAATGGTGATGAAGATTATTCTTTCATAACTACTGATAGTGCACACATTACCGAATTAGAGGTTGAAGATTCTTCAGATATGGACAAAAAACATATTCTTTTAATCAGAGATTCAATTATTACAGGAACCGATGCTTACATTAACAGAGAAGATAATGAACATCGAATAATGTTATGTTTGCCAGGAGCAAAAATAGAGGATATAAGACAAGCCTTAGAATGCCTTAATGTTAGGAAGTATGGATCTGTTTTTATTCATGTCAATACTAATTTCTCATCTGCAAGGACTCTGTGGCTGTTAGTAGGGAACTGAGATCCCTCTTAGATAATATAGCTTGTACTAGTTTTAGAACGTATTTTCCACAAATCACATATAGAAAAGAGAGTAAAGTCACCACGAATGAAAAGATTTTTGGTGTAAATACGTGTATGAAAAAAAATGCCCCGTTTTAAAAACTGGAAGTGTGTAGAGCATCTGAACATAGTTTTGGGTACGCTTGTTCAGACAGTAAGGTTGGTGTGCATGTGTCAAGATCAGGGAAGAGAATTTTTGCAGCAAATATTTTGCAGTTTTAACAGACACAAGGCAGGATTTCTGCCAGGTCAAAAATTTAACAGTTCACAGATAGCAACATTTGATGCATCTCTGATGGTTGTTAATGCTAGGAGCCTTTAATAATAAAGTTGTTTTATTGGAAAATTTGCTACATTCCCACAAGATTGATGCTGTTACTGTTAGTGAAACATGGTTAAAGAATAATGACTGGAAGCCAGTTCTGTCAGGGTTTAAATGTTTTTACTGTTACAGATGAAAACACCAATACTACAGACTGTGTAACTGTGACAATAAAGACAACCCTGCAACATATAACAACTGTTGGAGGTATAGACCACCAAAGTCAAGTGCTGATAACCTCGGGGAATTAATACATTTCTTGCATGAAACACATATTAGTGGCTAGGAACTTAAATTTGCTAGAAGCAGATTAGTAAGGACATTATTTGCAATGTGTGTTCAGGAACAATTGTTTCAGATTGTAAAAAAAAAAAAAATACAAGGACAAGGGAACGGAATATACTAGACATTGTTTGTGTTCCTAAAGAAATTACTGTTACTTTACTTCAAGTTTTACCACCATCGATGTGCAGTGATCATGGACTTACGAAGGTTAATTTGTTGCTAGCTAAACCTGCCAAGGTGAAATCTAAAGCAATACACAGAAGATTAATTTTGGATTATATGAAAGCAAAACAGTCACTATGTAAAACTAATTGGAGTTCATAGGTTCATACTAGGCTAACGACCACAAGGGTCTTTTTAAGCCTAGCCATGTATTCCAAATCTCTGACAAGTTCTGATACCCTTGATAGGTGTAAGCATGGGCCTAGGAGATGAACCATTTATAGGTTACCTGTTTGCATTAGAGACATAGGTGCCAAACCAGGGATACAGTTCCAGTTTCCCATCCAATTATCCAAGTTGCACTTGAATTGGGTTAGGGAGGAACACTGCTTCACATGGATGGGGAGCCTGTTCCATAGATGGAGTAGTCTCTGGGATACATTACCTATCTATCCAGCAGTTCCTATTTATACCACAGGCAAAGTTTAAGTCTTTAGAATGGGTAATTCTGGTACTGTTTGTTTTGTGGATATGCAGGGGGTCCATCAGAGTGAGGTCTGACAATGCCCTGTATGCCAGGCATAGATCTCCCCTCAAAAGCCTGTAGGAGACAGAATACAGGGATAGGGCCTTGAGGCAGTCTGCATAGGCATATTACTTATGCCCTGTATTCTTTTAGTAAGGAACCTCAGTGGACATTCCAGTTATTGGATATGCCTGGATAGGTACATACCAAAGGGCATTGTACTCAATGGTAGGTCTTATGAATGCCAAATACAGTGGAACATTGACTTCCTTGGATTTGGATGCCATACCTTTGTGTATAAGTTGCGCAACATAGAATGATTTCCTCACCACTGTAGACATGTGATGATCAAAGGCTAGATTACTATCTATGTGTGTCCATAAGTCCCTGACTACTGGGTCAACTATGAGGAGTGTGTTGTCAATATGATAGTTACCAGGGATGGATGACTTCCCAAAGGATACTATTATGTATTTCTTGGCATTTAATTTTAGTCCATGGCTCTGACACCAGTTGTTTTCTGTGTCAGCCCCTCTCATAGAACATTTTTGCCAGTGTGAGATTCAGTGACAGCTCCTAATTTGTAATCATCTGCAAATTTAGTCAGCCAGAGACCAGTGACATTGGTCTTGACTTCTGAGAAGTAAATACCAAAAAGCAGAGGTCCAAGGACTGATCCCTGAGGGACTCCACTTTTGACTGATCTCTTTGTAGAGGTGGACTCCCAATTCTAGCTTCTGGGTCCTATCTGTGAGTCAGTTGGCTGCCCACCAGGTGACATACGGGTTTGTACCTAACCTCCTGAGTTTGTCAACAATGCCTGAGTGAGGTATTGTGTCAAATGCCTTGGCCAGGTCAAGGTAGGCAGTGTGAATGATTTTGCCCTCATCCATTGCTTTGGTGACCTTCTCAAAGAAGTCCACCAGGTTGAGTAGGCATGATCTGCTCTTGAAAAAAACAAACTCTGTTGGGTCCAGTGACTCGAGGTTTACTATATCTCTGTTAATCATTTCCATGATAATTCTTTCCATGGCTTTACATATAAGACTAGTGAGACTTATGGGTCTGTAGTTTCCAGGGTCTGTAGATGACCCACTTTTGTGCAGAGGGATGACTGTTGCCTTTCTCCATTCATGAGGCATGAAGCCTGTTTGAAGGCTATAGTTAAATAGTAATTCCAGAGGCCCTGATAGGCCATGTTTCATGCTATTTAGAAGGCATCCTGGGATTTAGAGAGAGTATTAAGGACATGTTCCCTAGTGATAGTAGGAGGAGTTATATTTAATGATATTTCCTGAGGGAAGGTTGAGGGGGAGAGAGGAGTAAAGCTGGAGCTGAATTTATCAGCCAAGAGGTTTGCTATATCTTCTGGCTCAGTATAGGTGGCTCCGTTTACAATGAGCTCTGCACACAATTGTATATTGCCTTTGAGGTTGTGGACATAGCTAAAAAAATGCTTTGTGGTTGGCCTTGACCTGGGAGGCCAAATGTATCTCAAATCTGGCTTTGGTAGACTTGATTTGTCCTCTGAGTTGTTTTTTTAGTTTGATGAGACTGCTTTTATCTTGCTAGTTGCTGCTTCTAATAATTTTTGTCATGATTTTCTTCCTCCTGTTATACATACAATTGATATTGTAATTCCACCAGAGTGGCATGTTTTTTGAGTTAGTTCTGTACTTCTTCCTGGTGAGTACAGCTGTCTCTATGCAGCTATTAACTTCCTTGTGCAGGGTTTCTGTGAACAGTTCTGTATAGGAAGAAGTGATCTCAGGGTTTATGGTGGCTTGAAATTTTGCCAGGTTCTC
The DNA here is from genome assembly GCF_019279795.1 of Protopterus annectens. Classification (NCBI taxonomy): domain Eukaryota; kingdom Metazoa; phylum Chordata; order Ceratodontiformes; family Protopteridae; genus Protopterus; species Protopterus annectens. The sequence goes on from NC_056748.1 coordinate 310,319,875, forward strand.
ACTTAATAGCAGGAGGTTAGCCTTAGAATAGTTCCTGAATATTCATGATTAAGTTTCAAAGGAGACCATTTTTTGATGTGACCTTACCAGGGAAAGCATTGCATTAGGGGGCGTGCAGCAGTCTCCCATATGAGTGAGGACCAGATCCAGTATGGTTGCACCCCTGGTTGGTGTACTGACTATCTGGTTCAAGGAGTTTGTGTTTACAAAATCCAGGAATCTCTGTGCATGTATGTTTGGTGTCGTATAGGATTCATGGGATAAATAAAGTCACCCATAAATATGGTATTGGGTTGGATGGTTAGTGTTTGTAATACATTTAAATACATGGTATGGGTTTCCTGGTTCATAGAGGGGGACCTACAGCTTGCAAGAAGTGGTACTGGATTTTACATATGCTGATATGAACATGGAGCAGCTCAAGTGCATTGTCCTGTTTGACCAGCCTTGAAGTATATTTATTTTTGATGTAAATAGCGACACCTCCACCTGTAGTCCCTGCCTGTGAAGTAGCTGGTCTAAATGCATGGAAGGCATTATAACCTTGCACTGTTGGTGTGCTCTCCATGGCTTTAAACCATGTCTCAGTGACCACACAGACATCAGCAGTCTCTAGGGTAAAGAGAGTTTCTAGGGAGTGGAGTTTTTTTCTTTAGGCTTCTAGCATGGAGCAATAATACCTTTAGATTTTCTTGGTTTTGATTTGCTATGTCGGAAGTACTTTCAGTTTGGAATTGCCTAAAAAAGGCACTATGGGGGAAGACAATGTTTTACCTAATATTTGAAAGCCTAGAGGGGAGAGGTGCAGACCATCTCTGGGAAAGCATCATGGCCTGTTGACCATCTCCTTCTAAACTGACAAATATTACACCCCCTTAGAATGACACCATAAACTAAGCCAATTATTAAAGTCAATCATCTTTTGTTTGTATTGTGGCATCATCCTTGGAGAAGGTAAAATACTGCTCAATGCTAGTCTCATACCAGCCCGACACATATTCCAAGAGCTCTAGGATGTCTCTCTTCATATAGTCTAGGGAGGTATGTCTCAGGTCATTTATCCCACATGAGGTCCAATGACCTGAGTGCATGAGTATTGTGGCAAATCCTAGCCCCTGATAAGCAACTGACCGTAACTTTCTCCTTAGTCAGCCTGGTGAGAGGGACATCAGTGTGTCTCACAATGGAGTCTCAAATGAGTAGAATGTTGGATTGTGTGGTGACTTGCCTTATGGGCTTAGTGGTAGAGGCTCTGTGAAATGTAGCTCTATGTGTCAATGTGGGTGCTGTTTTGAAAGAGTGTATTTGGGGCTGCTGAGGGTATTTCTTATGTGTCCTTGTCTAGGAAGTCTTTGTGGTTTAGGAAGGCTACATTTAAGTATCTCAGCATATGTGGGTCGATATGTATGCTTTGAATTGTGGATGATGGGTGCAGCATGTGTACTACTGACAAACTTATTGACATTAGGGGTACTTTTATATGAGAGCTTTGCCTCCAGTGACATTGTGTAAATATATCTCTCACATACCATATCAGTTTGTTTGAGAATTAACTGGTTATCAATAAACACAAGGCAATTTCTGCATTGCCTCAGGATGCCCATATCCACCAAGCCAGTAACAGAGACAGTAGGAAAGTTCATATCCATGGCAATAGACCCTTTTTTATTAATTAGACTGCTGGAGTGAGAATATCAATCACTGTCAGGAGTATCTGGTTTGCAATTATGTGCGCAGTGCTTGTCAAAGCAAACTAGTTGTGTGTGCAACTAGATATTGGAGACATTTCAGTTGTGTTTTTACAGGAAAATAAACCCTGAAAATTTAAGGATAAAGTATTTAGGTAGATATTCTGAAGTGAGAAACAAATCAAGCAGTACTTACTGAAAGCAAATAATTAGCTTGTCAAGAATGATGAAAAGAGGGGAGTCGCTTGAATGACTGTATGATGTGTTTAGTGGAAAAACTGCAGAAAAAATGCAAAGAGTTTTGAAACAGAAATTGTTTCAGTGCAAAAATTAAAAAAAAAAGTTTGACATCAGGATCTAAGCAAACAATGTCAAGGGAATATATTTCCACAAGATAACTGATTAAAGTGAGAGACAAAAAATATAAGCAATGGAAAAGAGATTGAACTACAGCTTTGAAAACTGAAATAAACAAGCTGGACAAACAAATTAAGCATAGTGTGAGACATGATTGAGAAAAATGTGAAGAAAAAGTAAAGAAAAATATTGAATATAATAGGAAACCTTTTTATAGCTACATAAGATCTGGAAGGAGTAAAGACATATAAACTGATAAACTGTGTGTAGATTCTAAAATTTATTCTCAGGCACAGCACATTTTAGATATGTTTACAAAATCTTATGCAAAACAATATGGATCCACAAGAGGGGTGACAAGTTGTCCTAGTAACATAGAGGTAACCTCAGATACTGAAATCAAATTAAATTAAATTGAAAAAGAACTAGGCAAACTGGATCCAAACAAAGCACAGGGAGGACAGGGAATTAACAATAATGACCTGAGAACACTTCAGCAAGAACTTACAGTACCATTATATCTATTACTCACTAGGTCACAGAAATATGGGAAGATTCCTTAAGTTTGCACTTATTAAACTTGCCTTTAAGGGAAATGGGAGTTGTACGAACACAGAGACATATACACCATTAGGTTTACTTTCATATTGTGGAAAAATAATGGAGAAGGTAATACTGGATAAATTATTTTCAGAATTGGAATAGTTGGGACTTGAAACCATATATCAGCATGCATATGTTGAAAATAGATCTATTTCCACCTATAACCTGATGTTCTATAACAATATAATAACAGCTATATACGAAAAATTGTGCTGTAATATAATTTATAAAGATTTAACTTCAGCATTTGATAGGGTCAAACACAAAACACTGATCTATAAATTATAACACCTGGGTATTAATGTATTCTTGATAAGGTGGATAGCTGCATGGCTTACAAATAGGACATGGTAAGTATCATACAGCAATTCAACAGGTGAATGTCTTGGTTATAGTCAAGGTGTCCCACAGGGCTCTGTCCTAGGCCCACACTTGTTTAGATTGTATCTTTCAGACCTATTTTTTTCATCTGAGGTATTCTATAGTCTGCATGCGGATGACTTGAAATTATGTAAACTGATTACATGTCTTGCAGATAGGCAATGGGTGCAAATGAGCTTGACTAAATTGACCATTTGGGCACAAGAGAACAATATGCTAATAAATACATCAAAAACTAAGCATGAGATTCGGGAGACATAAATTGAAAGATGAATATTTACTATAGCACACAGTGATTGAAAGTGTAGATTCATTTAAGGACCTACATATATTGCTAGATCCAACTTTGAGTTTTTCTAATCCTATCAACCACTTGGTCAATGACAGTTATAGAACTATAGGTTGTATAAAAAGATTTATAAAGAGTAGGAAATCAGAAATGATGAAGTCATTGTTTGTTAACTACATTACACCTAAACTTGAGTATGGAATAACAATATGGAAACAAAAAAAAGCATGAGTAAACTGGAAAACGTACAGCAGAAATATTCCAAGGACATCCATTCATATGAACATTTTTATTATGAAAGACTAAAATATCTGGACTTGTATAGTGTTTCATATAGATATTTAAGAGGCGATCTTATTTGGGTATATAGGGCATTTAGAGACAACTGCCTTTGGGAATGTTTGTGATTATCAAAACGTAGTAGACAATCATCAGACAATATGTAGAACATTCTATAGGAATGAAAAATGTACTAATTAGTTCACCGAGAGAGAAGCTGATACATGAAACAGACAACCAAATTACATTAAAGCAAGGGCTAGTTTAGATATTTTTAAAAACAGTCTGGACACTTATTATGGGAACATCTGTTCTTATATATCTGCAGGCTAGAAAGGCATTGGTGCCTGTGCTTGAAACATTTGTAGGTATGTATGTATCTATGTATGTATGTAAATGAAGAAAGAGGTACCAACAAGAAAGAGAAAAAGTCCATCACATGGCACATGAACTTTTACAGGTATTCATGGAGGAAAACTAAGGAGAAGGTATCAAAAAGAATAAAGAAAACATGATTACGTGGCACTTAAACCTTTACATGGAGGAAGGGTTAAGAACCTGCATGAGACATATAGACCCTGAATTTATGAAAATGTGGAGACAGAAGTTGGATATGCAGATTCAGGGTATTCATAAGTGCTTTTGTCCAGCACATTGAGGATGATTACAGTCCAAAACTAAAATGGACATCAAAAATCAGTATCACTGACAACATAGTTTAAAAAAACTGCCAAGCTGCTGCTGCACTAGCTTTCAATTTGATAAATATGTCAGTAGCGGACAGAATGATCTAGTTCATTGCTTAGTTACATGGGATCAACATACTGTAGCACTCAGCCACCACTGATGTGATATAATGCTCCCAATTTTGCCTGGCATGTATTCAATGTTTCAGTAAGCTGTGTTGTAGTCTGGCAAAGTTTTGGGGATTCAGGTCAACAAATGTTGAGAGATGTTGAGATACTGATATTGTATCATGCAGAGTGTCTACTGCTGAAAAACATGTTATACTAATGACTGATTAAGTAAAAAGCTCTAATTTCAAACTTTTTCCCTGATGTTGCATTCCCTGGGACATTAATGATTTTCAGGCAAACTGTTTCAGATTACAGATAGTAGACAGCATCTGACATCCACTTTTAAGACATCCACTTTTAAAAGTTCACATCCTTCAGAAAGAGCATAGTAATTTATACCTTTTTACTCAAAAAAACATTAAAGTATAGAATAGTTATATTTGAAATTTGCCATAGGATTTGGTCTGTGTCCAGCATTGTTTATTCATTTAATGGCTTTGTCCTGATCCTTTGGCTAGAAAACTGAGAGGTATGCTTGTCTTTAAAAATATTACCAGGAGAAGAGTGTGTTATGCCCTCAATGACTGTGAGCCACTCCCTGTTGCTGCAGCATAACTTGATCCATGAATTCATTAGAGTGTAATGGAAGAAAGAATATACCATATGAGTTATGGGTATGTGTCATGGTTACCTAGACCTATTCCTGTTCTAAGGCAGCAGATTCATGACATGTTACGTTCATGTATAATTTCTGCTGCAAATATGCTGACATTTGCCCCACACACACAAGAGTCGGAATTCCTTGCTGCTGTTAATCCAGGTGACTCAAGTCCAAATACGATCTTCCCTACTTGGTGTAGGTGAAGTGTTTGATGCAAGGAGTTTGGAGCCATGATCTGTAAGCCTCCTTAAGGTCAGAGGTGTGGTTTCAGTAAGCAATCCACTTCCTACCTTGGTGTAGCCCACTTTCAGGCACCTATTCCTCACTGAATTGGAACTGTGCCTCATTGACTAGTAAGGGAAACATAGTAAATACATGGTCACTTAACCATGTAATGAGTTGCACACCTTAGAAATACAACACCTATCTCTGCACTAGAGTTGCAGGACTTTACTGCATAAATAAATGCATTGATAAATGTAAACTACATCTGACAATTAAAGAAACATTTTAAGGAAAAAAACATTCTTAAATTCAATGAAATAAATAAAGCACAAGTTTAAATGCAGTTATATCAAAATGCAAGCCACTGAGTAACACCACATAAAATTAAAAACCCTACTAACTTTAAATTTCATGGAATCTTGAGATCACCACTTTAGTTTCACAAGCTACCTTCATAGAGAACTTTATGATACATGCTAGTACCTGAACAGTAACCTGATTCTGTTTTCAAACCTAATTTACAAAGCTTTTACTATAATATTCACAGATTACTATATATTCTTGTTTGGTTCTGGCATTAGAATATAAAAGCAATAAGACCATGTTGTTTATTTTGTCTTCCTCCCCATATTTTCTATACCCTACCTTTAAGTTCAGAAAATATCCATCACATTTTATTATGTTTCCACCATTAAGCTCTAAAGAATGATATTTACTAGATTTGCCAAACAGTTTTCTGAATTATTCTAATCTATATAATAAGGAAAAAGATTAAGCAAGGACAATAATCTATTCAAAATCATAGAATTTTTGATGTGAATACCATCCTTTAAGTAAATTCCTATGTTGATTCTAAATGGGATTACTGAATCTATGATTGCCACTGAAACATTTCTCAGCATTTTCATTATATATACCTACAGCAGTGCTGCATACCACACTTGACCATTACTTTCAAAAACTGCAATAATAATTGTAATTAAGATATCCAAGCATTTCCTTAACCCCATGTTATTCACAAGTAAGGATACTTCAACGGTCTGTCCTGACTGAAGTCTAAGCTTTCTTGATATTTTTTTATTTTGAAAAATATAATATATGTAATTAATATTCACATCATGCTGATCTGAACATTTATTAATATCTTTAATGAAGTATTTCTTAAGTCCTGCATTACCTCCTTTTCTGAATCATATGCTTTCAACTGTGATTCATACTTCATCTAATTAGACAACATGCAATCAAATATGCTCTCAAATAATGAACCTTATGTGTAGCCCTTTAGACGACTGAAAATAAATGTCTCTCAACTAAACTAGATTAAAGATTGATTCACATGTGATTAAAAATATTACATCAAGACAGAACATCTATCCTATGAATGAATGCAGGAAAAAAACATGTATGTGACCTGCACCAAGTGAATGATTTATTTTTTGTAGTGTAAAATCCCCTCATCAGCTTCCTAAGTCATTTAGATTACTGCAGCAGTGTACTTTTTGAGTACCGTGATAGATAAAGAGAAAATGGTCAAATTGCTGGAGGTGTTTGAAAAGCAGAGTGTCAACAGAATTAGTAGTAATGCAACAGGAAGGGACACTTGAGGTGTGATGATAACTACTGCATTGGCAATAACATTACAGCACAACACGCACCTTTGTGTTGTTTTGTAGATTCCATTATAACAGAAATATTCTCTTCTGTAGCATAGAGGCAATGCAGAGATACTATTAATTTCACCTTGGAAAGAGGAACAACGTAATTTATTCCAAGTTTTATACAAGGCCCACATCACTGTTATTAATCTGATTATTTTATATGTGTTACCATTATATATCAAAGGAAAAAAAAAAAACAAACCCTTTAGCAAAATGTCTAACTGGTAGAGTTCTTCCTTATCCTTACTGTTGCTGTGACATCGGTGCAAGTGTTTTTGTAATGGCGCTGCACCTGCAAACCTTCTATGTGGAGGACTTTGCCTTTCATGCCCCTCTCCATTAAATATAACTAACACCTTGGTCACACCAATACTGGAAAAAAGGAAAAAGTTCTGGTTGAGCTGTACCTTTACTGAAGCTTTTTTTTTTTTTTTTTTTTTTTTTTTTGAAAAAATGGAATGCTTCTTATATGTATAAATTACTGTGGTCTAAATACTTCCAGTATCAAAACATGTTATCAATAGCACATTCACTGATTTATAACTTAGCAGTAACAGTTCACCAGAATCCCAAATGGATGACTACAGCATTTATTGTACTTGTTTTACTCACAGTTGTTCAAAACCTGAAAAATAACCTCTGCAGAATATGAGAAAATGTCAGTCACAGCAGGCTGCAGTATGCAAAGCTAAAGGGAAATTGTTATGGTTGTATGACCAAGAATGACATAATAGCCACCTCTGAATCCAGCTAATATTCAGTCCACTGTAACTGGAGACAGCCTGCTTGAGGCTCTGGCTACAGAACATGTAGCAAAGTGAAGTACTTCAGATTAAGATGAAACACCTGGACACTATCAGCGTTAGTAATACAACAGGCACAGAACTTGCCTTTGGTGCAGAAGGTTGTGAGTTCTATTATCACACCATGCAGATCAATTGCTGACACTGTAGTGCAGTATAAAGGGAGTGCTGCTCTCCTGAATGTGTTATCCTTCAGATGAAAAGTTAAACAGAGGCCTGAGTTGGTGGTAGCTCAGGTGGTTGTAAGTGATCTCATAGCACCTATCAGTAAGAGTAGGTGTCTGTTATTTTATACTATTTACATGAACCAAATTAAATGTTTACATTATTTACAATCCTTATCTTGAAAAAAAGAGCTCATCATAAAAAAAACACATTGTTTAGCAATTAATCTCATACAACTATCCCCTCCCCACATGAGCCTTTTGCCACAAACACATTCTTATTTCACTTAATATTTTTGCTAAAATTTATTTCTTATTAAACCGTTCTTTCAATCTATTCTCCCATGTATTCCAAATTACACCAAACAAATTTTTGCCCAAATTTTTAACTAGTTTTTTATCTGTTACTGCATTATAATCAACTAAAATCATATCCATATTTAAATCATCTATTTTTTATATTTCCCAATAATGAAACTTCAGAATTTTTCTCATAACTTCTTTACTCTTTCCTATTCTAGAAAATCAAGTTCTATTGTCTTACTTCATTAGAAAATGAACATAACCTTTGTAAATATATTTTATATGACATATTGCCTTTAGCAGGTGATCTGTCTATAAACTATCATGACAAAAAATCCTGTCACTGCTGTATATTGGAAAACAACTTTTTTCATTCCTTAATAACTACAATAACATTTCTGCTCAATGTCTCCAAAGCATTTATGTCATAACATGAAATATTAATAACCTTATACCATTCTTTCCTGGGCATATTAATATGTCTATTAACAAGATCCCACATTCTTATTTTTTCTGATATTCCATAATGTCTTCTCTTTTAAAACACTTTTTTCATTTCAAATTGACCTTCACTTTGTCACCATTATCTACATTTACTTTCATGAATATTAGATACCAAACGTATATTACTTTTATGCTTTTCAACTATTATTTTAAATTAATTCATTAAAGCCCTATATATAATTGGGTTAATTAGACTTAACTGCCACCTCTGATTCATATGTAAAACAATCCTCCTAACTGGATTTAATCTAGTCAAGAAAAAAAAAATACAATTTGCAGCAGTTCTTTTTCTATTCTCAATGGAATCATATACACCTTTGCCAAATAACATGCTTTACCCAAGATAACTGAATTAATCAAATGCATATTTTTCTTGCATGACATTGTAAACACTTTCCATAATCTCCCTATGCTAATATTTTCCCAATAAACATTTCTATTGTTCATAAACTTTTCTTTTCCAAATTTAAAACCTAACATACTTTCTTCATTTTCAACAAATTTAATATCTTCATTTCCCACTTTGCCTAAACCACAATGTTTTTATTTGTTTAATTCTAAGCCTACTGTTCCCAAACAACAACAGCAAACACAACTAATCATTCTTTCCATCTATCTTTGATTATTTGCTATTATAATATCATCTGCTTATCATAAAAAAATGGAATACTTACACATTCACATACAGAATAATTTCCTCTGATATATTTCTTGACATCTTTGTTGCTGCTATAGTCATAGTGAATGAATACAATAACCCACTCATAGGGCACACTTGCTTAAATCCATTGTTCATATTTATTCTAGAACCTAGCAATCCATTAACTATACTTTATATTCTTATATTCTGATTGTAATATCTTCAAAATCCTCCTATCCATACCATTTTCTTTTAAAATACAAAAATAAGGTATAAGTGTCAATAATAACAACTCCAACAAAACAAATACAAATAGCACTTAAAGGAAGAAGAATACTAAACCATATAAAACTAGGCTGCTTCGATATAACTTTATTAAAACAAACACCATAAATTCATATATGCTCAACTTGTTTACTTGTTCATATATTTTTGTATGGCGAATATATACATTTTTAAAAATATTCCATTTTTTTATTTTATGAAATAAGAGAAGACTTATTGAAGAATGGGCATATGCTTATAAAATATTACACAAAGCAAGCAGTTAAAAGATTTCATTTCAAATAGCATATTAAACAAAGCATTTATTGAAACTGTTTTTCCAATGGTGGTCTGATTAATTAGTTGTATATATAAACTAGTTGGTTGTAGTGATTGTATCATCTGATGAAGTCGCTAATTGAGAAATTAAAACATGGTGAACAAGTTAAGTGTCTATGATTTTATGGTGTTTGTTTTAATAAAGTTATATCAAACTGCCCGGTTTTATATCGTTTAGTATTCTTCTTCCTTTAAGTGCCGTTTGTATTTGTTTTTTTTAAAATACACCATAAAGCATCATAATCCACACAGTCCAATGTCTTTTTTAACATCACCTATGAATTGCTTCACATCTTTATTCCTATCTAAAATATCATTTATCATCTCTCTTATAACTATTCATAGAACCTGAATACTTTTACCCTTAACAAAAATCCACCCACCAATACATCAATAACCTTATTAAATCATTTGTAATATTTTCATGAAAATCATCAATATTATTTAATATTACCAGTCTTCAAACCCTAATGTGATTCCATCTACCTTTCTTTTACGTAACTCCTTTAAAAATATCCTCAACTACAAAATCTTCTTGAAACTATTTATTAAACATATTAATTAATACCTTTTCTTGCTGTTCCATTAACCTTTTAAAAATTAATACCCTATACCATTCATGCCTGATACAGACTCAACATTAACTTTATCCAATACCTTGCCAATTTCTTCCAAAGCAATTTTTCTTATTAAACCTTTATTAGACACTTTGGAAAATTTCTTAACACCCCATTTAGTCATAATACTTTTTTAATTGATTTACAAACCTCTTTCACATACAAGTCTGCAGTTAACGTTATATCCTTTTTATGCACCACAATAATCCCTTCATTTTATCTCATTCATGCTACTTAACAAACACTTAACCCATTTACCCAGAAATGGATATACTTCCTCTTTTTTTTCTTTTTATCCAACATTTTTGTTTAAAATAACACATTTCCATTTTTCTTTTATTAAAAAAAAAACTTCCTTTTCATACCTAAATAACTTATCAGATTTATGTTCCAAACTTCTAAACACAAACTTTATCTTCATACTTTACATTGTCTTGTTTTTTTATTCATTTTTACCTTAAAAATGTTTTATACATTTCACACAATTGACCTTTCTGCCCATGACACATAAAATTCACTCATTGTTTCACACTCACTCCAAAATATATCAGTCTCTTTTTCCAAAATATCACTATCAGTACTTTACATTAGTAATCTAATTCCTTTCCCTTCTACTATAACTTCACCATGTTCATGTCATTCAATACAAATACTTCAATGATCAGAAGAAACATTAACAGTTTTAATACCTTTATTTACCATTAATCAGTTGGACAATAAAATCAATATCTGTATATAAAATGTCCCTTTTATATGTGCCCTTCTGTATTACATAACTTTAAATTTCCACATTTCATAACTCCTTTAATTTTCCTAACATCTACCCCCTTCTTTTTTCCCAACCTTAACTCACAATTAAAATTCCCCATTAAAATTATTTTTATATTTACCATTGCATATTCTTTCAATAATCCCAGCAACTCTTTTCTGTCTTTTATTGATGTAAAAGCATAACAATATACTACTCAAAAAATGTACTTACCTTTTCTAATACCTACAACTGAAGTACTTCTTGCTTTTAGAATACAAACATCCAAAACTCTTATATCCTCTACAAAAATAAATGTCACACCTGAACATTTTTCTTTACCAAAATTCCATAATACATTTCCTCCCCATAGTACTTCTACATGAATTATTTAAATTTATATAATAAACCTTGTATCGTGTAAACAATTTCTGCCTTAAATTCTTTGCACCATTGTAATATTGTGATTCTCTTCTCTTTGTTAACCAAGCTATTGAAATTAATAGAAAACGGTGCATTATCCCTTTTCTTTCTTTTTGATCTTGGATGAAATATTTTAAATCTTCTTCTTCTTACACTTATCTTTGTTCCTATTGAATTTATTTTGCTAACTTACTTAACATTACCATTATAAATATATGACTTACCACTTTCAAAATCTTATTCATCATTACCTTTACTCTCAGTAACCCCCCACATCTTCCTGATATATTAAATTGCTTTCTCCACCCACCTTTTCCATGCCTTCATCTTCTTTATTTACATCTTTTTTTCTTACCTCATCTCTATTTTTATAATTCATCATCCTGTCTTCAACACATTCTGTATTACTTATTTTCATACTGCAGACCAACCAAAATGCCCTTCATCTTTATATATTCTACTTTTTTTGCACATTCATTCATCATATGGCCTTTTTCTCCACACTGATTGCATCTGATTTCTGATTTTAGGACATTAGACACCACAAAAAAAAAAAAAAAAAAAAAAAAACATGCCTTTGGCTGCCCTGCATATTTAATTGTACATATATGTCCATCAATGTCTATGATGCTTAACTGATGTTTCCAAGCATTTTTTTTTTATTTTAAAATGACATCCAACTCCTACCCAACCACCATCCCAAATGCCTTTTCCATCCTTTGTTTTTATAATGTCCTTAAAAGAAAAACACATTAATGAAAATACGTTTTTAACAGCTTTTAACTCTATTTCATCTGTTTGAAATTGCACACTAACTTTCTACTTTATCTGAGTCCCTTATTGGGAAAAAATAAAAAATGTATTTCTTTTCACAATGAAACAAAAATTGCTCATTAGTTCTTCATTCTCAAATGCTAAGTTATAGAAATGGTCTTTTCCAAAATGAATCAGTTAACTAATGTCCTTTGGCTCAAAACCTAAAGATAAAACTAAATTGTCAAATACATAATATTGATCAATAGACTCTTCCTTCTTCTTTCTTATCCCTACCACAGTTATTTTTTTTTCATTTAAATACACTTTTTTTTAACAAAGATTACCATACCATTTGTCTCTCATACCACTTTTGCATAAAATGTTCCTTTCATTATTTTGTCCATCAGTTACAGTCGTTCTTCTTTCTCCAACTGACTGCTGACCTCCATTTCACAAACTTTATCCATCATCTTGGACCATGAAATTTCTGATCCCTCTCCCAGCTCTTCGTTATTCATTAAAGCAACAAGTTTTTATTCATCCAGTAATCATCTAGACATCATTTCAGTAAAAACAACCTCTTCTTCATTCATTACACTTCACTCAGAATGCTGACCACCAGAAATGCAATGATTTTCTTCATCGTTCATTACTCTCCTGCTTTTGGCCCTGTCCATGCCAGGAAGAGAAAAAGGAAGTGTGCTCCCACTCAGTAACAAAAAGTGTAGGTAAAGTTCCCAAAGTGCACTGGCCACATTTTCCCTAGTAGTATAAATACCACCTCTAGTTCCCTGAAAAGAGGTTCCTAGCCTAGTGGGACTAACGTGATTAAAAAAGCATTATTAAAAAAATTAAGTAAAGAAACAGAAAGAACAAGACAACACAGATCTACAAAGTAGGAATAGCATAAATGTGCAGAGGAGAAATATAAGAATCAGCATGAAGCAGAGGAAAGATAAAAGCAGCAACAAGATGAAATCGAATGATGCCTTCCCTTCATCAAATACACAACTAATGAGCAAGAAAGCTGAGCCTGGTAAGAAAATAATTTTTCACTATTAAGAAGTACAATATTGTTGCATTTGGTAAACAATCTTTCAACCCAGCTTATAGTATAGAATATATCCCACACAAAAATGAAGATGTTGTGAGAGACCTTAGAGCATGGGTAAATAATTTCCTTTCCATTGATCATGTTCCAATAGTGATTAGGATATCCTTATATCTGGTGCAGTTAATCACAAAGGGCATTTTCTCCAGATCCATAATATTCTTTACCCCTCTATATTCCACAGTGATCAGGATCTTCATAGAATATAATGCCTCTTTTTGAATGTATATTACTAGACACATATTAGGCAGTTGGAGAGACTCCAGAGATTCAAAAAAAAGGTAATTTTCATAAAATATCTCAGCTACTAGGATGGGCTGGAGGGTATATTCTTGTAATTCAGTGTCCCATAAACTCCTTAGGGGTGATCTGTGCCTAGATTTTCATGTAATTGGGCATTTGGCAGACCAAGAACTTTTATATCCCTACAGCTCAAACAATCCAGTCAACACTAGGAGAAGAGATCAGAACCTTTTTCTGCAAATAAACAAATCATGATGAATAGACAGATTCATTATGCAATGACTACCCTTTCTCCAGAACAAAGTTCCACTACAGACCAAGAAATGTGATACAATATCTTTCTTTGTAAAGGAGTTAAATAATTGGAAATGCATTTACAAATTCAATCCAAGCATGACTGGTCTATTGCTCCTTGAAAAAGTGAGATAAGGTCTAAGGGTGGGTGCTGGCAAGGCATAAATGGCTACATGGTCCAGTTAGCTTGCATTTTCTATGATTTTATGAAGGACAGGATGGTGCTGATACATATATCAGTGCATTTGAGAAAGTTTGCTTTGAAAGAGTATGCACTCATTAACATAATGACCAAGGCATAGTATACATTTTTTTATTTTCTGTACTCATAGGTAAGGTATTTATGCAGGCTGTTGTAGATATGGACATTGCTGTGCCTATGGGTAGAATAATTCTGGCAAGATTAAATTGTTGGTGATAGTAGTTGCAGGCCCTACTCAACAAATCAGGAAAAAGTTGGTCTTTATACCACATGACTTGAATGCTTATATCTGTCTCATCCTCTTTGCCTGGTCCTCTTTATTCTATATATAGCCTCTCTTCTCACTAAATGGCTCCCATATTACTCTTCCTCCTGGTAGAAGCAAAATGTGGTCTATGATCTTTGTACTTCAAGGTATATCCTACGCTTATTGTCAGACTCACAATTTACATATTTATGTTTCTGCCATAAACATAAGTGCATATACATGGCTATTACTATGGAGGAGTGAGAAAAATTGTAAATTGTAACTGCTATTCTAAGTCTCTTAGTTTTAATTGAAGCACTTGGGCTTCAAACTAGTTATCTTACATGAGGAAGGTTGTGATCTACACTCTTGTGGCAGGAGTGGATAACCTACACCCTTCTGAGTTAGGAATTGCTGGTTGATGGCTTATTGTATATGTTATTCTAAAAGTGTTGTTGTTCTGGTTTAAACACTTGGGCTCCAAACCAGTTATTTTCCATTATGAAGGTCTGTGGTCTGCACTCTTGTGGCATTAGTGTTTGGACATATTTTTTTAACTACTAGAAGCATGTAGTTTGCTCATAGCTGAGTGTTGCTCATCAAGTTCCTTGTCTTATTGACTTGTTAAATATTTATCAGGCTACTAATAAGCTGGAATAAATGCAATATATTAAATGCAAATGAACAGTTAAGAATGTGCTTCAAAAAGCTGAATAAAGAAATAAATTAGGAAGCAACACAGATGTAGTAAAAGCAGCTGAATAAAGTGCTTAGTAGAATGAGCTAATGAGTTGGGACTGAGCGGAGTGTCCAAAATCAGATTTATAGTAGGAGCTGGCAACTCAAAAGCTGCCAAGTTTAAAAGCACAACATCGGTAGGGAGGGTGGATGGGAAGAAAAAAAACAAATGCAGACAAAGATCAGCAATACTCAGGCAGAGAACAAGTCAAACAGGTACTACAGTTAAGTAAAGATGCCTCCAAATAATTCCAATTAAATTAGGAATGCTATTTCTCAGCTTCTCACACTGATTAGCTGGATGTTGTTCACTGTCTGCAAATAATTATTTTCTAACTTTTCTAATTGACCCTAACCAAGACATCTCAAAACTCCAAAAGAACAAAAAATTAAAACAAAACAAAATGCAATATAAGAAAAGCTAAAAAAAAACAGAAGTAACCAAACCTTAAATGAGTAACTTAAATCCAAAATCAAATGCAGAGATCAACAATAGTCAGGCAGAGAACAAGTCAAACAAGTACTAAATAAAGATGCTTAAAAATATTTCTAGTTAAATTAGGAATGCTGTTTTTCAAGGTCTATATTATATCATTGACCGCTTTACTTGTCGAACGCCTAAACATCGACAGCTAAGGGTTGAAAACTTACAATGTGAATGGCCAGTTAAGTGAATTATTTCATCAGGAAAGAATTTGTTTGACCATGCCAAACTAAAAACTTCCAAGCCACCCACATCCCCCCTAACTAAATATACCAACTTTGAGATCACTCTACATTGGGGAAAGAGCAAATTCCCGATAATGGCCAAGCAAATTCTTTCCTGATGAAAGAGTTCGCTTAACTGGCTGTTCGACATTGTAAGTTTGCTACCCTTAGCTGTCAACATTTAGGTGTTCAACAAGTTAAGCGGTAGATGATATAATATAGACCCATTTTTCAGATCCTCCCACTAATTAGATTACTTTCCACTCTCACCAAGAAACCAACTAAATTAATATTTGCAATTTTCTTAATAATGACCTGAATACATAAAACCCCTAGTATTTACTTATTTTTTCCACTCTCACCAAGAAATCAACTAAATTAATATTTGCAATTTTCTTAATGATGACCTGAATACTGGAAAACCTCTAGTATTTAATTATTTCGTTTTTTTATTTTATTTTACATTTGTTGACTGGGATAATCTGATTGGATTAAACCCCCTTTTCAGCAGAGGCCTGTGGAGAAAAGTTCCAAAAAGTATTAGTAACAGCTATTAAACAAGTGAGATATAAAAACAGTCAAAATATTTACACCCCCAGACAGAAACACACACAAACACGACAGTAAAAGCAGCTGGTATGTCAAAAGGAAACCCTTCTAATAAGGCAGTAGTTGTAGTATGCATTCACAAAGAAAAAAGATATATGAAAGATACAAAAACTCTGTTGTTGTACCCAATTTAACACATGGCATGAAAATAAGAAAATATTATTCCCACTTTAAAGAGCTATGAAGGCAATATAAAAAAGTGAAACCAGCAACAAAATAATCCTACAAGTGTGCCTTTGTCTTAGACTAGTTGGGCGCCAACCACCAGATATATTCATTATAGTGCACGACTCCAACAGATATCAAAGCATAATGTTAGAGAGACGCAAAGATACAGAAACTTAACTTTCAATCAAGTTGACACTGAAAGTTAAAGAAAAGGGGAGTTCTAGGGAGCAGGGTTTGTGATGAGAAGTGTAACAATAAGAAAGATTTCCCATGGGTTTTTAAAGAGGAATGAAAGGACCCTGTCAGAGTTCAAAACTTATTTCTGACAGTATAAGACAGAAAAATCAAATATTCAAACACTCTAGGAAACCAGAAAAAGTAAAACTGGAAATAAAATGTGTGTCAGTGAAAGGAACCAAGAGAACCCTTTTATGAGAGGGAAAGCAACCAAGAGAAGAAACAGTCAGTATAAGGACAGAGCTCATTAACCCTGAGATGCAATTCACAAGAAAAGAAGAAAGTGATGTTTACTAATGGATAGAAAAAGACTGGACAGTGTCCTACTGATATTTCTGTTGAATCAAAAAACAGAATCAATATGCAAAAAGAAGAGGTTCAATGCTTCAAATATAAAAACACAAAAATAAGGAAAACTAAAGGCAGGGGTAGCAAGTAACACTAAAGAATACTGGTACAAGTTACCCTTAAAAGTAAAAGAGTTAGGCACTGGTGCTCCACTGCCTGTATAGGCAAATGAAAAAGCAGGGCCTACTACTGCACAACATATATAGCACATATTGGAGGAATAGATATGTATCACAGAGAATACATCCTGTTTGGAATCAACTTCCTCTCCACATAAAGCAAAGTACTTCTTTTACACTATTTAAATGTAATCCAGATGAATGGATGGGTAACTGCAAATTAACCCCTGGTGTAGTACCTGAGACCTTCAATGGGTCGGGCAACATGTAAATATTCTGATTTTCTCTGGGTTATTTTTTCTTAGAATGTAAGGGTGAAAAATCATAATGGGAATGTATGTCTAGCCTTCTAAAGAGCTTCACAGATCAGTAGCCTAGAAAGTACCTATGAACCTATCAACATTCTGACTGTGAGAAAACCAAAACGTTAGCTCACCTTCAGGTAAGCTGGATAATTTTGTAAAAGGCACAGTGGAAAAATAACACTTTGAGCAGGGCAAGATTAAATATAACTAGGCTTTTATGGGAAAAAGATGAACAGCATATTCAAACTTGTTTGTCATACTTTGAGTTACAAAGTGAATTGCTGCACGGAATAAGTGAGCCTGCAGTAAAACACTGCAGCAGATTTCTAAATAGGCTTGCATTTTTGACCAAAACACAGAAAAGGCCGGCAGCTCATGTAGTCAGGATAAATATCCATCAGAGCAGCAAGTCAGATTCAGAATGACAGGATGAAGAATCAGAAGAATCCAAAATGAGTAACAACCCTGTGTTACTTCCAATATGAGTAATAATCATGTGTTACGTACTAAGTAATAAGAAGTATAGTGCAAACTGCTAATGATTTTAGACAGTGTGTATGCAACAGATGCCCAAAGTAGTATCCATGAAGGAAAACAAGAAAATGGCAAAGTTAAATGTAATGATACCATATCAAAACAACATTTTTGGTAGACAGCAGGAAACATATGATTTAAATTGTGCAAGTAAAACCCAAAATGATAATGCAAAGAGTGTAAAAAACAAATGAATTCTTATGGGGGGAATCATAGGCAGGCATTTGTCTTCCTGAACAACACTGTGCACTACACTTACTGACAGATAGTGTTAGTGAGGCAGAAACAGGGAATGAAAACACTTTTGAAAACCACAATACCATTAAAGGTTACTCATTGATGTTGGACACAAGCAAGTACTGACAGGGCAGCAGTTTGACACAGTATAAATTCAAAAATTCTGTATAGCACTTTCTGCGACATTTGTTTACTGGGATAATCTGACTGGGCACAGGCCCATTTTCAGCAGAGATCTGGGGAAAAGTCGCAAAAGATACAAATAACAAAAATTACATAGTTTGTAACTTATACAGTAATAGAATAAACAGAAAAACACAAATTATACATAATAAATTTAAAATATTATACATTAAAATATTATAGAGCATAACTTACACATAAAAATAGTAAGAAATAAATGTTTCATGCGTAATACATTTTTAAACATGAATTAAGATACATGTGACTATGTCAAATAAATATAGTATTAAAAACACTGTGCAAGGTACAGGTGATGAGTTTGGAAACAGATAATAAGAATAACTAAAAAGAGGCTAGACAGAGTATAGAGAGAGAAAGTAAGGTGATACTTAAAAGTTTATAGGTAAAAAAAGTTAAGTCATCTATGACCAAAAAAAATATATATATATATATATATATATATATATATATATATATATATATATATATGTATCTATATATATATATATATATATATATGTATATATATATGTATATATATATATATTTATATATATATATATATATTTATATGTATATATATGTATTTATGTATATATATATATATATATATATATCTTATTTTTCTTTCAGATGTTCCAGTTAGGGGTTGCCACAGCGGATCATCCATTTCCATTTCTTCCTGTCCTCTGCATCTTGCTCTGTCACACCATACTGTATGTACTCTATCACCACGTCCATAAACCTTAATTTAGGCCTTCCTCTTTTCCTCTTACCTATTAGCTCCATCCTTAGCATCCTTTTCCCAGTATACCCAACATCACTCTTTAGCACATGTCCAAACCAATGAAATCTTGCCTCTCTGGCATTGTCTCTAAACCGTCCAACCTGGGCTGACCCTCTAATATACTTATTCCTAATCCTGTCCACCCTCGTAACACCCATTGCAAATCTTAACATCTTTACCTCTTCCACGTCCAGCTCTGACTCCTGTCTTTTTGTCAGTGCCATTGTCTCCAACCCATATAACATAGCTGGTCTCACTACCCTCTTGTAGATCTTCTCTTTCACTCTTACTGGTACCCGTCTGTTACAAATCACTCCTGATACTCTTCTCCACCCATTCCACCCTGCCTGTACTCTCCTCTTCACCTCTCTTCCATACTTTCCATTACTCTGAACTGTTGATCCCAGGTATTTAAACTCATCCACCTTCACCAACTCTACTCCTTTCATCCTCACCATTCCTCTATCCTCCCTCTCATTCACACACATATAGTCTGTCTTAATCCTGCTGACCTTCATTCCTCTCCTCTCTAGAGCATTTCTCCACCTCTCCAGGGTCTCCTCAACCTGTTCCCTACTCTCACTAAAGATCACAATGTCATCTGCAAACATCATAGTCTACAAGGTCTCCTGTCCAATCTCATCCATCAACCTGTCCATCACCATTGCAAATAAGAAATGGCTCAGAACTGATCCTTGATGTAATCTCACCTCCACCATAAAAGCATCCATCACTCGCACTGCAGACCTCACCATTGTCACAGTACCCTCATACATATCCTATACCACTCTTGCATATTTCTCTCCCACTCCTGACTTCCTCATTCAATACCACAACTCCTCTCTAGACGCCCTGTCATATATGCTTTTCCAAAGTCCACAAAGACACAACGCAACTCCTTCTGACCTTCTCTGTACTTCTCCATCAACACTCTTGGAGCAAACATTGCATCTGTAGTGCTCTTTCCTGGCATAAAACCATACTGCTGATCACTAATCTTCACCTCCCTTCTTAACCTAGCTTCCACTACTCTTTCCCATAACTTCATGCTGTGACTGATCAGTTTTATCCCTCTGTAGTTACTACAGCTCTGCATATCACCCTTATTCTTAAAAATCAGTACCAGAACACTTTTCTCCACTCCTCAGGCATCCTCTCACTTTCCAAGATTTCATTAAACAATTTGGTTAAAAACTCCACTGCCATTTCCCCTAAACACCTCCATGCTTCCATGAGTATATCATTGGGACCAACATCCTTTCCATTCTTCATCGTCTTCATAGCTATCCTTACTTCCTCCTTGCTAATCCATTGGACTTCCTGATTCACTATCCCCACATCATCCAACCTTCTCTCACTCTCATTCTCTTCATTCATCAGCCCCTCAAAGTACTCTTTCCATCTCCTCAACACACTCTCCTCACTTGTGAGTACGTTTCTCTCATTATCCTTTATCACCCTAACCTGCTGTACATCTTTCCTAGCTTGGTCCCTCTGTTTAGCCAGTTGGTACAGGTCCTTTTCTCCCTCCTTAGTGTCCAACCTTTAATACAACTCTCCATACTCCTTACCCTTTGCCACCTCTCTCTTTGCCATGCACCTCATCTCCTTATATTCCTATCTACTTTCTTCATCTCTCTGGCAACCCCACTTCTTCTTCACCAACCTCTTTCTCTGTATACTCTCCTGTACTTCCTCATTAGACCACCGGGTCTCCTTGTCTTCCTTCCTTCCTCTGTCCAGATGTCACACCAAGCACCTTTGTAGCAGTCTCCCTTACCAGCTCTGCTGTACTTACCCAGCTGTTCAGTAACTCTTCACTGCTACCCAGTGCCTGTCTTAACTCTTCCCTGAACTCCACTTCACAATCACCCTTTTTCAATTTCCACCATTTGATCCTTGGCGCTGTCCTCACACTCCCCCTCCTCTTCTTGATTACCAATGTCATCCTACAGACCACCATTCTATGCTGCCTAACTACATTTTCCTCTGAAACCACTTTACAGTCTCCAGTCTCCTTCACACTGGCCCTCCTGCATAAGATATAATCCACCTGTGTGCATCTTCCTCCACTCTTGTATGTCACCCTATGCTCCTCCCTCTTGTTAAAATATGTACTCACCACAGCCATGTCCATCCTTTTCACAAAATCCACTACCATCTGACCATCTGCATTCCTCTCCTTAACATGTACCCATATATATTTATATATATATATATATATATATATATATATAAAACATATCTGTGAACTAGTTAAGAAAGTAGAAAAAAACATTTTTGCAAACCTGTCAACATTAAAACTGAAGTACGTTGATCCTTGTTTCAGTGAACAACAATGCTTGCCATCTTCTGAAATGACCCCAGCAGATCTCAGTTTCAGGGAGGGAGGGTAATCCCATCATGTCAATTTAAAGGTAATTTAAGAACACAACAAAGGGTCTATAAAGAAATACAAGGACCAGGGAATTTAAAGTTGCTGGCTATGTGTTAGTTTTGCATCCTTCATAAAAGAAAAAAAAGAGTGAAGTGGTAGGGTCCACCTGAAGTAATAGAACAATTGAATGAGATAAACTGCTGTGGTATTAAGAATTACACAAGAAGGTCACAAGAAATATGCAATATATATTTTCTGAAACAATAGAAGGAAGGACAATCCCCTTAATGTATTAGTAGAGATTTGTGAATATGGTAAAGAAAGAAAATTTACCTCTATGCCTGCAATTCAGGTAAATGACATGCTACCTAATCCATAAAAAGAACTAAGGAAGCATCTTAGACAGAACTGCTAGGAAGAAAACATCTGCACCAAAATTATGATAAAACTATTTCACAGGAAAGTGTTTTCTTAAAAACTCATAGAATGCAAGAGCCCAACAGAAATGTTATATATAATTTACTAAGGAAATGGCTTCAAATAGCTATAATAGAGGAGCCATTAGAGTCCAGCAACATCACAATGTCAGTCACAAAACCTAAGGTAAAATGAAGGTTCTAGGGATTGTAAGAAGCAGAACAGCATTATAAAAACTGGCAGTAACTCAGTGCATAAGACAATCTAGTAGCAAGGACGGAGACGGGAAAAGCCTGAAATGCCCTAAGTGGACTACAAACATTCATAGGTAATGTTGTGAGCAGGCCTGGCTTAACTCATTGCAAAGAGCATGGCCTGTTTTGAGCACTCAGCCCATGCAATAGGCATGACTGAAACTTTCAAGCTGGCAGATCACTTATAGCATAGCATGGTAAGTTAATCTAAAAAAATGTGCAGATAACCTGTGTAATTAATGTTTATAACAGCCTTATAAAGAACATTGTGGTAAATAGAGTGAAACCTTTTTAAAGATGATGCTTGCTTATGCTAACAATACCCTTACCTAAAAGCACAGCACATTCTTGTGTTTGTGATCATACATCTGTTCTAAAATGAAACCTTTTCAATCCAACCAAAGCCTAAATATTAAGTTTTAAAATTCTTGCGATATGAGAGAGTATCACTAAATCCGCTGCCAATATCTTCCCTTAGTCAATAAACCCTGCCTGAACATACAGACATCATTCAGGGAGAAACTCATTAGTTAATATTTTAAGTGATAAGAGATTATAAGCAATTACTTTTACAACCCCACTTCACATTTGCACATACCTCTTCTGAAGTAAAAACATAAAACAAGGACAACAAAACAAAATAATAATGATGCTGTGGTATATCATTCACAGACATGATCAATGTGTTCCAAATGCTCCCAAAACAGCATCATTGATACACAACAAATGTCTCTGCCAAAATAGTAGACATTAGGGGACTCAAACTAGACATATGTATTGTAGGAATTTTAAAACTTAATAGTTTAATTTTGGTTAGATTAAAAAAAATCTTGCTTTTTTTTTAGTAGAAAAAATGATCACACACAGATAGATTTATCTGCTTAGTTGTAAGGTTTTTTTTTTTGAAGAAAGAAAAAAGCATTAGATGTAATCTTTAAATTAGTATGTGTTCCAGTGAAGGTGAACCTCTCTATTTAAGAACAGAAAGCTAGCTACCTGGCTGTATTAGTATAAGCAGGCTTGTTTAATAAGTTATTGAATGTAATACAAAAAAGGTGGTTTACAAAAGTCAAACACGGAACATTTTCATTTTTGTCCAGAGCTGCTGATCTGAGGGAAGGAATCAAAAAGAGTAAAGAATGACCTTGAAGGAAAAGCTGGGAAGTATTCATAACACAGGAGGCCTAGGATAGCTAGCAAAAGAGTCTATTTCCCTATCAGGATAATGGTAATTTAAAGGTATTTGCTGTTCATTTAAACACCAATGTGTCATTTTCCTTACAAGAACCATATTTTCATTTGTGTATAATAAACTGCATTGCTTTTATAAAAAAATGATTACCTATATTTATACTTATAACTAAATCTATCCATACATACTAGCTAACTAACTTATTTAAAAACAAATATTAAGAAGGGCCTGGATACCAAAGACAGGAAACACTCAGATGAGTCATATATACATATGGAAAATATACAATTTTGCTAAAATTCTTTCTGGAGGGGTATCATGTTTTGCATCTTTATTTAAAATAATTGTATATATAAAACATTCACGGTCAAAATCTAAGTCTGTATGCACAAAATTAATTATTTACAAAGGATGTAAATGTGTGTGTGTGTGTGTGTGTGTGTGTGTGTGTGTGTGTGTGTGTGTGTATGTGTGTGTATGTATGTGAATTTAATGCAAACCTTATTATAGTATTAATGTTATATGTTGTATAGCAACGGCATAAGGTTTCTGTATTGCATTTTAAGAAGAACAAACAGGTCACAGTGAAGAAGTGTGGAATGCTGCTGATGCAAGCAAATATGCCGACAGAATTAACTGTGAGTTTTTAATTATGTATGAAGATTGGCCATTACTGTATGTTCCACTGATTAATGATTGAAAAAGATGATTTAAATTTTAAATAAATTGAGGAAGAATGAATTCTTAGGTTTCTGTCTATTTGTGGGTCCAATAATATTGAACTGTTTAAGCTGCTTAAATAATCATGTATTGCTGACATTAGAGGAACTTGCAGCCTGAAAGAAAAAAAGCCAATATCCCAAGAGGAATGATACAGTGCTCTTAATCTAGTAATGTGCAAAGACACTTGGGAACAACAATGAATTCTGCAGAATTTAATTTCTCAATGGCTCTGTCTAAGACTGAGATATTCAGCAATATGCCTGATTTAAATAAAAACACCTGAAGACATATGGGCTATCACTTCAGTTTCAAAACAAGACTGCCTTCTCCAGCTAAATGTGCCCAGACTATTTTCCACTTATATAACTTGTGGGCATGCATCTCTCTACATGAGGAACAAAAATTGCTAATAAGCAAATCTAATATGCAGGAATGTCTCTACTACTAAAGTCCTGCCTCTTCACTTTTTGAGGTAACCTACCAAGTGAAGGCTTCATACAGACTGGCTATGGAATTAGAACTATTACGCAATAAAGATTCTTTAGTATTTAAAAATGAGCATATTGAATGGACAGTCCAACCAGCATGCCCATTATAAATTGAGCATATACCAACATAAAAAAGTCTGTCTGCTAAAGAGCTATTGAGCAGCCGTACATTCTATTAGTAGATGGATAAAAGCAGTCTATACTGAAGCCACAACAGAATATAAGAACACTCAGGTACACTTTGCAAAACTAAAGAAAGAGAAAAATAAATAGTAAAAAAAAAATGCAACTGAGATGGTCTTTTCTCCATTGCTTTTCTTGTACTGATGTACTCTGCAATTGTGGGAATGGAACTCCATGCAGTACATCAGCAAAGAAAAGAAAACATGGAAAAAAGAGTAAAGTGCCATTATACATACATTATTTAAGAAAGGTAAGCAATTTCTTTCTTAAAAAATGTTATCACATAATAGCAGTGATCCACTCCTGTGCCTTGGTGTATCAGAAATTTACCCATGGTTGACTTAGTTTAGTCAAACCCCACCAACTGTGGGTAAATCCTGATATACCCATATACATTCATAGATTATTGCTTAATTATATATATATTTTGATCTACCACGAGTGTACCATAAAATACTTTTAGACTTGAATGTCTACAGGACATTTGTAATGCATTATGCTTTAAATGTGATTTAGGTTTGACCGTTACAGCAGTTTTAGTTAAATTGTTTATTTTCCATTAAACATACACACACACACACACACACACACACACACACACACACACACACACACACACACACACACACACTCAAAAAATACTTATAAAAAGAAATATTGCAAAGTATTTAAGTGTAAGGTCCAGTAGAAAGTTTCATATACATTTTCTTCAGTGTGCCATTTGTCAGGCACAAAACTGTTTGTATTCAACTGACATGGTCCTTAAATTGTGTAATGTAATTTAAGAAATAGTTTCTCTGCAGTATTATGTTGCATGTCTATCAATTTATCTATGTTTTATACAAATCATTATATAATTATATTAATTATATTTGTTAAAAGAATATGAAAATGTTACTTTAGTAAGGAAAATACTGTTTTTCTCATGAAGCTGAAGTTTGGTTGGGCTAATGTTGCTTTGCTATGAAAATAAATGTTTAATATTCAGTAAGGTATAATGTACAACAACAGAGGCTGATTTGGGATATCTCCATAAATTAAGTTAAAAGGAACAGCTTTGAGCAACATGTCAGATCACCTTAATAGCAAGCTATTAATCCCAGGCATCTCAGTGTAAAGCCATGTTATTCAGGGCACAGGCAAAGCTTCACTTATGCCTTGCTCTTGGGCGATCACTCTCTTCTGTTTTTCATCCAGCAGAAGATGTCTCCTAGTTTAAATATCATCTTTGGTCACACCACTATCTTTTTTAATTGCTGCAATGGAAAAGCTGTCTACTGGCCTCTTTTGTTTCATGTGTGACTATACAATATTCATTAGCTTCTACTTTAAGAAGCTAAGGCTGTCATGGCCAAAGGGATGCTAATGCCTACATTAGATATGCCCTTCTCCAGCTAACTTCTGCACTTCTGTTCGGTGGTATTGGAAATAAAGCTTTACTAAACAATGTCTGTTGGTTCACTTTTAAGTTTTCTTCCTAAGAGTATCTCTTTATCTGGGTACAAAAATTTGGTTTTGTCCAAGATTTGGACTGCTCTACCCTTATCACCTCCTCTCATCTTTGCATTTTTGAGTCTGTTTCTTTTTCTGCAGGGGCTGATGCCAACAACATCCCATATAGAGTGTGTTATGCCCCATTCACTCCATAACCAATAAAGCTATTTATAATGTTTCAAAACCTTAAGATTAGACAAAAACACTTTGCTCGACTGCCTGTTTGATTTTTTTTTAGTTTTGATCAAATGGTTTTATCATCTAACACAAGTACACTAATCTTTTCCTTTACACATCTTAAACTAAAGCAAAAGTAAAAAATATTTCTGCAATCAACCCTGCTAGCTAACGCAATGTGCCCCATAGCATTAGATCCTTGCACTTTATGCACACCTTCACATCTACCCTCAAGACTGCAAGCAAAATATTTTTTCCTCCTATATACCAGCATTTTAATTTTATTGTACTGTTTTTTTTATCTTTTTAACCATGTTAGTGTGCAACAACATTTAGCATTTGTAATGCGTGTTGCCACTGCATTCATTTAATCCTAGCCTTAGCTGCAAAACAGCACCACATCTAGCTCATTTAGCATCACGTGCAGTTCAAACTGGCACCCCAACTCAGTATCAGGATTCATTCATGAAGTCATTTCATCTTTGCTGCTGCATACATATATTCCTGTACCATGCTCCAACACCATTAGTACCTGCTGATGCACCCACTGGCATCTTGAGCCCATGGCAGCTGCCCTCTTCTTAATGTCATAGTTATGAGTTGCACTTCTACTTTAAAACGCCTGTTTGAATCACTCTGCTAACCTAGTCAAAACCTGTATAAATAAATGCATACCAAATTATTCACATTACAGGAGTGATTTATAATCCTGACAATAAACTGATATACATATTTTTATATTATATGAATGGAGTTTATATACATATATGCCAAGTTTTATTCAGTCATTTATGAGAAATTGTTTATTAGATGGAGTCATCATTAGATGATAAAATCTGAGAGAAAGAACAAAATAAAACAGAATCTATAATAAGGACATCTACTAAAATCAGCATCATGCTCTCTACATGCAAACATAGGTTGACCTGTTGGTGCAGAAGAAGATAACAATCTGCCTATAATTCCATCACTCTGTGATTGGCTGGTGAACAGGGAGCAGGTGGGGCTTTATGGACAGGCCTCAACAGTTCCCGGACAGCTTGCTTTACTCTGCAGGAAGGTGTTGCATTGATTGTACCATACTGCATTGTGGGTATGCTAAGGAGCAGTGTAGTATTACACATATGTATGCGTGTAAGTATGCATGTATCACAGGTCATCGCATGCTTTGTCACTGATGGAATCAGTGTGTATAAGAATGCACGCATCACACGTCATCGCATGCTTTGTCACTGATGGAATCAGTGTGTATAAATAGGCATGCATCACAGGTCATTGCATGCTTTGTCACTGATGGAATCAGTATGTATAAGTAGGCATGTATCACAGGTCATTGCATGCTTTGTCACTGATGGAATCAGGGTATATAAGTAGGCATGCATTACAGGTCATCGCATACTTTTTCACTGATAGCATCAGTGTGCATAAGTATGCATGCATCACAGGTCATCGCATGCTTTGTCACTGATGGAATCAGTAGGGTATACAGATAAGAAAACTGAACAGCATGTTTAATACAAACTTATACATGTTCATCTCCTCTCTGGCTTCCAAAAGTGATGGATTTGTTTTTTGGCAGGCTAAAGTCATCACCCCCTGTGCAACTAAGCTGTTCAGTTTGAAATGGGAGATCTAGAGAGGAAGGAGAACCGTGGATTGTTACTGATTGTTAGATGTCACAGATTTATTAAAAATAATAATGGGGAAGATGTAAACCAAAAAAAAATGAACAACATAAAATAAAATGAAGATAATCTATCATAGAGCATTACTGCTTTACTTCTGGGAAAAAGCTGCTTTTCACTGCCATATGGGGAGAGTTGCTCCCCACATCACTTACTTAAATATTTTAACTCCATGGTCACTCAAGCAAGGAGCAAATTCAAGTGCCCATAGAAACTAAACTACTGATGTTGGCACCTGCTGTGCAAAAAACTAAAGAGAAGCATTTGTATCTCAGCAACCAGTTCATTTAAAAAAATGAAAGACATCGGAACAAACTAAATAAAACTTACCAAAAAATATTATTTTAAGACCATGAAAATATAAGCAACTAGATGTCAGCACATTAGAGAACCCACTCCATGTCTACAGATAATTATGGAATTCTTAGAAAAAATTCAAAAATTCTCCATGATCCTAGGTAACTATAATTTCTAATGAATGATACGTCCAGTGTTTCTGGAATTTATAATTACAAAGTCCCTTTATCAAACACTTATTGAACCCACAAGAGACCAAATTACTCTAAATCTGGATCCCAGTAATACTGACTCTACCTGCTCCACTCCTCTACGCTCTCCTTTTCCAGGTAAGTCACACCACAAACTAGTGGTATTTACTCTCAAAGTCACCATAACCCATTTAAGCAACATGTTAGTATGTTAAAGAACTCAGAAGGATGAACTTTATGCAACTATATGATGAAATATCAAATTCCTCATGATATCATTACTGTTGACCCTGACATAGCAGTCAACTTCAGTAAGGATTTTCATGCCCACTCAGAAAAATGCATAGTTGTAGAAGTCCAAAACAGAACAAAATACCTCGGGTTCTTACTTACTGTTTTGTGCAATGTGCAATGTGCAATATGCACATTGATGTAATTGGATAACTTTGGTTGTTAGTGTATGTAAAACTGCTCAAAACTTTCTTCTTCTTCTGTGTCCTCCACTGGAAAGGGGTCCCCATAACTCAGTTGGACTTTCCTAGTGAACAAATGGTAATAAATAAATAAATAAAAAAGCTTTTCAACAAGAGAAAACATTTTCATTTAACTGCACAATAAAGCTAGGATTCTGCAGAATGAGAATAATATAAGAAATGTCATGAAAAAATTGAAAAGCAGCAAGAAAACTATGTACAGTTATTACATTGTGAATTGAAATACAACTGAAAGCTCTTCTTTACCAATGTTAGAAGACATAACATTGAAGGTTGTTGTGAACTTTTCCTTAATGAGACCTTTAACTCTGATCCAAATGATGCAGCAAATATACTAGCAAATAAATTTGACAGAAATGTCTTCCATAAAACATATATTCCAATGCCACTTATCCCATACACCCATTTACACCCCCTATCATCACCTCTGAAGGACATGTTTGTAAGCTATTATCAAAAACCAAAACCACTTGCTCCATGGCTAAGATTACATACCCGGGTGTCTATTAAGCATCATCAAGCAGGCTCTCACTGAACCTTTCCTTAAACTGTTTAAACCAAGCCTTGCCACAGGCTATGTTCCCTTATCCTGACATACTCTTGTGGTTATGACCCTCTAGAAAGTTGGTTCTACCATGCATCCTGAAAATTACATGCCAGTCAGCCTTATGAGTCTGACCAATAAAGCTATGGAATATACTATAACCAGTCTCATTAATTATGAGATTAAGAATCTCATTAGGCTTAACCCCCAACAGTGTAGCTTTATCAAATGCAGAGCATACCTACTAAATCTTGTTAATTTATTCAAGAGGGATAGGCAAGCTCTCAGCAGTGGTCAGGTTGTTCATACAGTGTGTCCTGATCTAGACAAAGTATTTGACAGGGTCCCCTCAAGTATGGTATGCACCTCTCTGATTTCAAAAATAATAAACTCTGGTTAATAAAATTTGCAGATGACTGCAAACTGGGTGCAGTTTGCCAACCCCTGCAAATATCTACACCTTTCAGAAAGAGCTTACCATAGTCAATGCCTAGTGTATGTAACATGGGCTAAAAAGTAAAGTATTCATTCTTTTGTAAAACAGAAATAACCCAAAACATACAGTATAGAAGTGCAGCCTTGCTAAACAAAAGGTAGTTAGAGACTACTTGGGTCAATAGTTCTCCCTTCTTTGATCATTTTGTGTCAGGTATAGTAAGATAATCATTCTTCTTACCCAACTAAAAGGTAAAGGTATTTCATCCTGATCCAAATAGGTTAATTTTCCCCTTTCTTCAGCACCAATCAGACCCATTAGGGAATACAGTGCTGAATTTACTATCTCACTTGACATATCAACAAACATGAAAAGCCTCAGAGGTTTCTAACAAAAATAAATCTTGTTTTAAGAACCATATTTACCAGGAGATACTGGAAGCCCTGCCCTGTACTTTGTACTTTACATACTCACAAGGGAGGATCTGTACTTTCCTTACTAAGCTGTTAGAGCTCTGGTGGGATTTGATCTCCTATATCTCAAGAAGTCAAACAGCTCAGTTAACAGAATAAGAGATCTAAACCATTGTTAACAGATAAATAGAAAGCAATGGAGAGATATATTCATCGCCTACCACCTTCAGCTTCTACGGAAAAAAACTTTCTCTACAGGTTAAGCAATGCTATGTAATGCCTTACATCAAATTAAACCTATATGACTCAATGTGTGCGCTCTCAAGTATATGAAAGACTAACTGGCCTCTCCGTCTTTGAGAAGGATAGGCTGGATACAGACAAGATGTACATGGTCTTCGGACTAAATGGCCTTGAAATTCATTTGAAACTTATAAAACAGCATTCAAATGAGAAAAAAAATAAAACGGCAAAAATAACAGTGGCTCATGGAATCAATAACAGAGACGCTGATTTTTCAGGTGTCAAATAATCTGCATGCTTCTTGTCAGATCTTTGTAATGTAAGATCTTGTAAACTTGTGCAAACTACTTGCACTGGTGAATATCTCTGAGAAAGTCCCCAAGGCCATGGATGACATTAGAACAGTACATATCACCTACATCAACCTGGCTAAGGCATTTGACACAATTCCCCAAAGATCAGCAGTAGGATATTTGTCTTTTTATCACTCAGCTAGAGTCCGGGCCATTGTGTCTATATTATATGCACATTAGTCTTTTTGGATGCACTGTATACCATTATGTCAATGAGGAAAGTGCACTTTTGCTTAGTGAATATGCTTTTTTGCTTCTTTGCTGATACGTATGATCCCCCTTCTCCCCCTAAAGAAGTCCAGTAAAAGGGTTGTCATGAATGCAATGAGCAATTCCTTCAAAAGGTTTTGTCAAAGTGGCCAGTTCCTGATTGCATCGACTCATTCAGAGCGGCACCTGGTCCATTAACATAATTTAGATTGTAATGTTGCAAATGGTGTTCTCCTTCTGCTTAATCAGGTGGACAAGGGACAGAGAGGCAGAAAAGTATCACAGAGACATAGCACAGCACAGTCAAGGACATAGCATAAACAGTGATTACAAGAACTCATATTAGCTCTTAAGCAAAAAAAAAAATGGGTGGGGGGGGGTCTTCCATAATAACAAAGAATAGATAGAATACTGTTCAATTTAAATAGATTGGCATCTAGTTAGACTGGTATTTGCATTTTCAACGCTATGTCAATGTAGCAAAGTTCAGAATAAACTTATTTCAATTCTGTGCTAAAAACATATATTGCATTTCTTCCCACTTGAAGGTAGGAAGACCACTGGTAAAGAGGTATCACTTGCAGTATTTGAATAAAGACTTAGCCTCAGCATCACAAAAAAATCTACTTACCCTCAAATGTTCAGCCAGCCACATCAGCAGATTTATTACCCTAGATTCTTTCTAAAGAACTCCATTCTGCTGTTCTAACCAAAGCTAAATTTCCTAAAAATGCAAACATGAACACCACTCTTTACCTTCCTAACATGCAAACTAATGCAAAATATAACATCCCCCTGTTTCAGCAGCTGACTATCTCAAAGAAACCTAACATGCACCTTCTGATCTCAATCCTCTAAATGAACTCAGTAGTCTTGACAACTTTCCATTGATGACTTTTCAGATATGGGCTTCACTCCATAACAATCTGATATCAACTTCTACCTTCTGTTCAACTGGAAATAAACTTAAAAAAAATCTGTTCTGATAAGCAATATGTAAATGCTTCAGGTGCCAAAGCAACCACATAAATTGTTTATTCATTAAGTTATGTACTTATGAGTTTTCAAACAGGGACTATCTTCTCACAACAGCAAGATTTGCTTTGCCAATAATGTACCTGCATGTAGAGACCATTTTTGTCATGACAGACTACTGTACAGAATATTTCTAATGTCCATTAAAAACCTGATTGCTTGGTAGATTATAGTGTAGTCAGAGAAATTAGTATTGCAGCACTATTACTTTTTCCCAGTTGTGCTACAGCAGTATTATGGTGCCAACAAGTGATTCAGTGACACCCAAGGGTCACACTGAGTGGAAGTCTATGAATTAAACAAAATGAATTTGAAAACTATGTTAGGTGATTCCTCTCTAGCAACAGCTGAAACATTATTGTCCAGGCACCTACAGACACCGAGACAGAAACATATACGTGCATGTGCACATGCACACACATACACACAGAGTCACATAGTCATCCACACAGTCTCTCTCACACACACACACACACACACACACACACACACACACACACACACACACACACACACACACACACACACACACGCACGCACACACATGCACACACACACACACAGACACACACACGCGCACGTGCGCACAACACAGTCATGCACAAAGTCTGTCTCACACACACACACACACACACACAGCCCTTGCTACCACATGCAGTAATGTGTGTCCTCAGTCAAACTACTGCTTTCACTCTTAAATACTCTGCTTCAAATTAATGTAGTAGACCATGTGATTGAATCACTTTATTGCACTATTTTGATCCCAGTGTTCAGTTACTAATGTCAATGAATGTTTGCATTCTCCATCTATACTGTTGATTAATACAACAATACTAGAACAATCTTTGACTCACTCACACATAATACATTGAGCAGTCTTTCTATAAAAAGGATTGTGCAGTGACTATTACGTGTTGACATATTCCTTCATAGACTGCTTATATTGCAGTCAGAATTGCAAAGAAATGATAAGGCAGTAAAAAACTCTGCACCAAAAGTTCCTTCAAAATTTCACATCACTGAAAATTTGCATAACCTTCTGAAATTTAAAGAATATTTTGTATGAAAGTTAAAATGTACAGTATGATAAATGATATTAGAAAGCTATGCATTTTTAAAATACCTGAGAAAACTGTGTTGTGAATGGTTACAGTACAGTACTTGGGGGTAATTATTTACAAAAACAGGAAAAAGTAGAACATTTCTGATTTCTAAAATGCCACAAATACTGTTTACTATTATGCTCATTGTAAGTTAAGTGCATTTTTGAATAATAATAATACTAAAGTAAAACATGCACTTCATTTTACCTTGTCACTCCCTATAAAGTATGGGATGACATACTGTGAAAGCCAGCTGGTAAGGAATTACACCTAAAAGCTATGGCCACATTTATTGACCTATCTGGGTTATAGTATGATGAGCAGTGACTGGCTGTTTTGCCAAAAGCCAAGTAACCTAAAGCAGTTGCTGTTCTTGCAATTACATTTTTACTGTCTGTGGCTGACAGCCCTGTTTGCAGTATTTTATTTTACTTCTGACTCATTCTCGAGCTGCTAGTATGTTGATAAAAATGTCCAGGAAGTAGCATTCTTTGAAAGAAAACTGTTTGTGTAAGACTCTCAAATATACAGGAAGCCATAAGTGAATTTTCAGGGGTTTTTTTTGCTTGTTAATGAAATCTATAACCCTGTCTGAAAATGGAAGAAAGGAATTTTTGTCAAATGGGTTTTGTAACCAGCAGAGCCAGTCAGTCACATGTGGACAATTCAACTAACTGTGATCCATTAAGCCAGCCACAGCCTTTGGATAGTCATTTCCTTTGCAAGAAAAGTCTGTTTTTTTTTTCAGTACACCATCATTATGTTGTGCATTTATTTATTTATACTACTGTTATGCAAATGAGGCCTGCATTATACTTTGTCATTGTGAAATGTTAACAATTTGAGGTGTGCCCATACCTGACATAAAGGTGCCTGATGATTCTACTCTAATGAAAGACTGGCCTAGATCAACTTTGCCACTATTATGTTTACCATACTAGTTTTCCTTGATTTAGTGATGTATATTTTCTTCTTCTGTGGAGAGATATTTCTTAGTTAGTTGGATATATTTTGTTTTAGACCACACAAATGTGCTTTATTTACACTCACAATGAAGCTAATATGTTTTTAAATGAAGTATGTGTAGGCAAGTTAGCAGAGCATACAGATACTGCACTACTGTGATTTGTCACTGATATATGAGTTGATGTCTGATTTCCCTGACAAATCATTCGGACTTAAACTGTGATAATTGTTGATGTATTTTTACTTGTCAACCAAGCCTGTCTTACATACTTTTGACAGGCTGAGAACTGGCAAACTTTACACTCAGGCTACAGTTTGCCAGTTTTTTCAGTATTATATTATGGCTACTGTTGTTATAGTGTTGAGGATCAGCAAATCAATCTGGCAAGGTTCCCTCAAAGGTGACCATATGAGAAAATAGCAGTCCTGAGTAAGTAATCCTGAATGACGCTTCAGTTTAGCATTCTTCTTGCTTATTTACATCTAGAGAATATTATCATTTTCTGCAAGAACTGAAAATGTGTTGGCCATATTCAAACGTAAATGTAAGTGACAAACCTTTGGAGTTGGACATAACCTATTTAACATATATAATATCTAATTACACAGTTTCTGTTTCTTGATAATGACAGTCCCCAATTTTTTTTTCTCACAGCTGAAAATCTCTACCATGACATAAAATACTGTACTCGTAATGCTTCACTATTTAAACTAATATATACGATATTATATTCCCATACTAAATGCATAAGTAAGAGTTTCTTACTTCCTACAATGACATGCTGTCAACAAGGTTTAACAGGTAGGACACATTACACTGAAATTAGCACATGCAATGAGTTTGTGTTGGAGTCACAATGTAAATAAAAAGCTGCTGTACTGAAAATATAAGTTGGCTAGATTAACCAGAATATTTTGCAGGTGTATGTAAACAGCATTTCAGTACCTACCTTGACCTCATGATGGAGGTGTGGTTACCATTAAAAACTGAGCAAACTGTGAAACTAAAAAAATTAGACAACAAACACACTGTGACCTTCATTTTTTTTTTTTTTTTTTTTTTTTTGCAAAGCCACTTGCAAGATTTTCCACAAGGACTATAACTGGGAGTGAAAAACTGTAAAACAAATATGCTTCAAAGGCATACCTCTCAACCTCTTAGCACAAAAAATCTAGACAAAGAAAAAATAGTGGGGGATAAAGCCCATAAAATAGGGACAGATTTTAAATATTGCTCTCAGAAACTTAGAAAGTGCCTACAATAAAAGGTCTTATGTTACCATGCATTTTCTGTAGGACATGAAGACTGAACCTCAAATGCCTATCATTATTAGTGAAATCAATCCTCACTGATTTGCTAAAATCCAGAAAACTGCAAATTTTATGAGGAACAGACAAATAATATGAGACAAAAATCTGGACAGTTGAAAGGTATGTTCGGAGGAAGACCAATAAACATTAAAGTAATTAAATGAAGCTATAGTTCTTGGTGAGTTTGTTTGCTGGGAAGGTGGAAAGCACTCAGTTTCACTCAGAATTTAATTCAATATACACTGTGTGAGAAGCATATGCATTGGGTATCTTATAGATTGCCCTTGTCCATAAATGACACAGGCACTATGCCAGGTGTGGATTTGTGATTCCCCAGCCTTTGATCCAAATTACGTTTGAAGATTTGATTTCAGACAGCTTTCCACCAGTAAGCAATGTACTAGTGGATATAATAGTGTTAGCAAGTTCGAACAAGAATGTTTAGAGTATATAAAATCGCAGAATATTCGGATTTGCAAACCGGATAAGGGTGGCGGTCTTCTAATTTTTGATTGTCCAGATTATGTAGAAAGAATGAACTTACTTCTCGATAGTCTAGCTAATGTACAGAGCTCCAGGTCAGAAGTCAATGGTGCCTATCACTCTATAAAAAACACTTTAGAAGAAATGTTCATAGGTTCATAGGTTCATAGGTTTATACTAGGCTATCTGCCCGAGGGCATTTACAAGCCTAGCCCATCATTTTGTGGCTTACGCCACCCCTTTAGTATGGGGAACTATACCCATTATTTTGCTGTGCCTCTGTCGAGCAGTGACACTGAGGTAATCCCTGGGGTATATCTGCGATCTCCCATCCATTGGTCAAGATTTCTCTTGAACAAGGCCAGCGAGGTGCTCTGCCTCACATGTACCGGGATTTTGTTCCACAGCATAGGGAGTCTTTGGGTGATGAATCTATCCCTCCAGCACGTCCTATTAATAGCCGTGTCAAGGTTTAAGTCTCCCGCCCTTGTGGCTCTGATGGATCTAGATTTTTGAGGTGAAGCATATTCATCAAATCTGGGTTTGACATGGCCTTGTATGTTAGGCAAAGGTCACCTCTGAGCAAGCGTGGCGACTGAATAGAGCTGGAGTTCTTTCAGTCGGGCAGCATAGGACAGATTTTTGAGACCCTTTATCCTTTTGGTGAGGAACTTTTGTGGCCTCTCCAGCTGCTGCAAGTGTCAGGTCAGATACATTCCGAATGGGGCATTGTACTCAATCATTGGTCTGATGAGTGATGAGTAAAGGGAGACTATGACCTCCCTTGATCTAGATGAGAATCCCTTCATGATAAGGTGGGCAATGTAGAAGGTCTTCCTAACTACTTTAGCTACATGGGTGTCGAATGACAGACTACTATCAACCTGGGTCCCCAGGTCCCTGATAACTTCTTCTGTGCTCAGTGGATTGCCACCTATTTGGTAGCTAGGGTAACCTTGTTTTTCCGAAGGGTATGACTATGCATTTTTGGCATTTAACTTTAGGCCGTGGCTCTGGCACCAGTTATCCGTTTCTGTGAGACCCTTCTGAAGGATATCTGTGTCAGATGTGTTTTCTACTATGGCGCCCAGTTTGCAGTCATCTGCAAACTTTGTCAGCCATAACCCTCCTGTGTTTGCTTGTACTTCGGAAAAGTAGATGCCAAACAAGAGTGGGCCCAGGACTGAGCCCTGTGGGACACCACTTGTGACAGGCTTTGAGTCTGACATGGCGCCAGCAACTCTGACCCTGTGGGTTCTGTCACTCAGCCAGTTTGCAACCCATCTTGTGATGTACAGGTTGACATTTAAGCTGATGAGTTTTTCAATGATACCCGAGTGGGGTATTGTATCGAAGGCCTTAGCCAGATCGAGGTAGGCTGTATGGACTGCCTTTCCCTCATCAATGGCTTTGGTGACTGTTTCGAAAAAGTCAACCAAGTTTAAAAGGCATGATCTGCCTTTGACAAAGCCAAACTGGGTTGGATCCAAAGTCTGCAAATTCCCTATGTCTTTATTTATGAGGTCCATTATGATCCTCTCCATGGCTTTGCAGATAAGGCTTGTCAAGCTAATGGGCGGTAATTTCCAGGGTCGGTGGAGGCACCGCCTTTGTGAAGTGGTACCACAGTTGCAGTGCGCCACTCCTGGAGTGCGTATCCAGAGGTAAGACTATGATTAAACAGCTGTCCTAGCTGTGGGTTTAATTCCTCATTGAGTTCATGGAGCACACAGCCGGGGACACCATCAGGTCCCATGGATGCTGTGTTTTTGCTTTGGAGAGAGCAGTTCTCACTTGGGCGCTGGAGATGTTTGGGGGCTGCAATCATTTGGTATAGATATCTCTCCTTTTGGGGAGGGGAGAAGTTTGCACTGAACCTGTCAGCCAGTATGTTGGCAATGTCTGTAGGATCAGTAATCTTCACATCATTTTGAACTAGCTCTGAGCATATCTGGGAGTTTCCTCCCAGGTTTCTAACATAGCTAAAGAAGGCCTTATGATTGTCTTTTGAGTCTTTAGCTATTTTTCTCTCGAAATTTGCTTTGGATGATTTTATGAGAGCTCTTAGTTTTTACTTATAGTGATCAAGGGTGTCTTACCTTTTAAGGATTTTGCTCTATCTTGTAGTAGCTTCCTCCTTTTGTTGTAGAGTTTGTTTATGGCTGGGGTCCACCAGACTGGACGCTTGCCTTTGGTACAAAGAGTCTTTGTTTTGCTTGGGATTGCCTTATCCATGCAGTCCTGCAGGTGCTGGTAGAAGGCATTTGTAAGTGATTCAGCGGCTTGAGTACTGTTTTCCGCCGCTCGGGGCCTTAAAGGAGACCACACTAGTCTTTAGAAGTGTGAAGTCGGCTTTCGAGAAGTTCTTTACTGTGGTCTTTTTTATTTCAGGTGGGGGTGGGATGAGGACCTCCAGCGAGATTAGTTTGTGGTCTGATCTCACCAGTGAGGGGTACACCTCCGGTATTGAACATTGTGCTCCCATGTTCGTGATGATGAGATCAAGTATGTTATCTCCTCTTGTGGGGATGGTGACTAGTTGTTCCATGGCATTTGAGTTTATGAATTCCAGGAACTTTTGGGCTAGGGTGTTTGGGCTTGAGTAGTGATCCCAGTCTATATTAGGGTAATTGAAGTCACCTAGTATGATGGTATTTGGTGATACATTTATCCCCTCTAGTGTTTTCAGGAAGGCCATGTGAGGTTCCTGAGTTTGTGAGGGTGGCCTGTAACATGCTTCATAGAAGGAAGAACTGAACAGAATATATACAACTATATGTCCACACTCTATCCAAAATATCCTTGTATATTTGGCATTCCAAAGATACATAAAAACATAAATAACCCCCCTCTGAGACCTTTGGTGGATGGCAGGGGCTCCCCGATGTACTCTTGTGCAAAAGTGGTTGATTCAATCCTGCAAAAATATGTGGGTAAGGAAAGCCAAATCTGTAAGGACTCATGGCCATTTCTTCAGAGTTTGGACACAGTAGAGTTTAACATGAGTTACAACTTCCTTACAGTGGATGTGAAGGATTTATATACCTCTATTCCACAAGATTTAGGTATTGAATGGGTCAGCCTGTTTTTGAATAGGAGAGGGGCCCCCATTAGCGAGATTCACTTGGTCAATGAATTTTTGGAAATCATACTGTTCAATAATTTTTTCATGTTTGGGGACAAGTTTTTTCTACAAAAAGTTGGGGTGGCAATGGGCTCTCCATGTGGAGCCAGTATAGCCAACCTTGTAATGGCTTATTGGGAAACTGAATTTGTACTTAATAACTCCATGATCAAAGATCAGATTGTATACTATACTTGTTACTTGGACGATATTTTTATCCTTCTTATGGGGGATAAAGGCACTAGCAACACCATTGTACAGGTATTCAATGACTCCACACACTTTTTGCAATTTACCACAACCTTTGATACAGAGGCTATAGCTTTCTTAGACGTTTGGCTATCTAAGAACAGAGCAGCGGGCAGTCTTGTAGCTTCAATATATAGAAAAAAAAACATATTCTGATTCTTTTCTACATTTTACAAGTTGCCACCCCTATCACCAGAAGCGCTCTGTTATTAAAGGTCAATTGGTACGAGCTGCTCGCATTGTCAGTCAGGACAATGATTTTTCTGGAGGAATGCCAAGTTTTAAAAGCTATGTTCTTACATAGAGGCTATCCAGTTAACCTGTTGGATGACCTGATAGGTGAAGTCAATTTTAAAAGACTTAATGGCATCTACCAACCTCTATTACGTATTAAAAATACATGTATCAACAATACATCCATTGAAGTAATTAATTCTCCTGGGAATATATTAGTAGTTGATACAATTAGTGAAGATCAACTTTTACCTAGCTTTATAACTACATTTAATATACATAGTCAGCTTTGTATAGACATCATCAAGAAGAACTGGAGCCTGTTTTGAGCCAATTCTAACATCTACGCTAAGATGGGCAAGAGACCAAAGGTTACTTATAGGAAGGGTTATAACTTGAAAAATCTACTAGAATGGCAAATATCAGTCCCTCCCAAAATTACGGGAATGTTTAAATGCCAAGATTGTAAATATTGTAAATTTGTAGACAATATATACTCTTTGACGGTTAATGATTTTAGTATTAAACTAAAAGGTAGGCTTAATTGTAACACAAAAACGGTGGTGTACTTAGCTAAGTGCCAGAGATGCCCAGCATTTTATGTGGGCAAAACAGAGCGGCGCCTTCGAGAAAGGATATACGAGCATCAATATGCCATTGGTAAATTAAAACTAGAGAATGCTTTAGCCAAGCACGTTCAACAGTTTAAAGATCATAGTTTTAGATATTCAGTCATTGACCATATCAATCTGGATAAAAGAGGGGGTCCAGCACCACTGAGGCTTGAGGAGCTTGAATTACACTGGCAGATCAAGCTTAATGCCTACAATTATCCAGGGCTTAATGCCACTTGCTCCATTAGCAGTGTACTAAAATTAAAAAGCTTAAAACGCTGAGGTCAGATAGGATCCATTTTAATATATTTATTCAAATTCTTTTATTATTTACATTATATATTTTTTTCTTAATTCATTTGTGGGGCATACATTCTGAACTTGTAGGTATTTAGTATAAGTCAGTTATTATATTTTATTTCATACATGAGGTGTTTACATGCAACTTCACAGCGTGGGTGAATGCTTGCATTATGTTTAGTATTTTACAGGTTATTTTTTAACATTTATTTAATGTCGTTTTTTAGGATAAGGATGTTTTACTTTCATACATTTATTTCATTTTTATAAGCATACCGTAGTATGTATTTGCATTTGTATTTGTATTCGAATTTATTAGTCTATGTGTATTTTAGCTTTGACATCAGATGTTACTACTTGAATGATTTCAAGGTAACTGACTCGTTCATGCTGGTGGGCGGTAGTCCGCCTTTTTTAGTATACTAGTATACTTAAATACTTAAAATTTAAATTTCAGTTTTAGTGGCGGGTTTTCTTTGACTGGTAGCACATGATGCATGTAAGCCTATATATATCTATTTGTTTTCAAGGATGTATTTGTACTTTGTTTTGTTTCTGAAGAAGTTAGCTTATTAAGCTAAAGAAAAGCACTTCAATTAAATACTTGGTTCATCTGTTTCGCTAGTTCGGGCTTTTGTTCCACAGTACCTGTTTTATTTTTATTTTCTAGTTTTGGTTTCTGTTTTTTCCTATGTTTGAAGAGGGCCAGGTAAGGGGTTTGCTTAATGAGAACAGGAAGCCTTTCCCTAATTTGAGCACACACATATTTGTCCAAGAGGCTTTGAGGGAGTAAGACCAGTAATGAAGATAAATAAAGGGGGCAATATGTCAAAAGTAAGATTTAAGTCAGAGAATATGGATTAAGGAGTTGGGCAGGAGGTTGAGGCACAGGTTAAAGTAAAGAATAGGCTGGGAGGAAGAGAGATCAACAAGGGTCAGACTGGTTACGTTAAAAGACATAGTGTGGGTATAGCTCAGGCTTTTGCTGTGGGACTGTCAGTTATTCAGTATCTCCCCACACCAAAGCAACCAAGTGGTAGGCTTAGTATAAAAGAAAAGAAGGTAAGAGTTTGTAAGGTTGTGAGGTGAGGAGGTAAAAGTGACAGATGCATTTTTTTTCCTGGTGGACTGTTGATAGGGCTGCATGGAGTGTGTTGCTGTTGTTAGGGGTATGCATGATTTGTAGAACTTGGTAAGGCCTGGGTTTGTGAATTCATTGCTCCTGGATTTTCTGGACCAGGGGATGGGACCTCGAGTTGTCAAGGTTCTTCTGTTTTTGTTTTTGATGTCCCAAAAGGCAGTAGGTGCTGGATGTCTAGGTATGATTTCTGGCTTGGCATGTGTTTCCATATTTATTTATTTATTTAGTTAGTTATTTAGTTATTTATTATTTATATATATATTTATATATATATTTATTTATTCACATTTGATTACTGGGAAAGTCCGACTGGGTAGAAGCCCATTTTCACTGGAGGCTTAGGGAGAAAGGCATCAAATTATTTTAGGAATGATAATTTTACAATCTTTAAAAATAAAACAAAAACATCTGCAGTTCAAATAATTATACAACTTGGATATAATATTAAATAATATAATATAAAAACATTGATTAAGAATCAATACAAGGTATATGACAATCATTTAATATTTAGAGAAATTTTAGGCAGTTTGTGGAAAATTAAAGTTAGGTTAGTCTAATACAAATAGGAATTGCAATATGAAGTGAGGGAAAAACAGGCTTATGGAATATTTAGACAGGGAAACAAATTAGAAAGCAGCAAGGAAGTAAGTGAAGAAGAGAGAGTAAGGAGGTATAAGGAATGAAAAGGTACCTGTTCACATTTAGGGATATAGTTTATCGTGGTTTTGAGCAAGAACAAAGCCAGATTGTAAGTAGGAAGTCTTTCAGAGTAGTTTTGAAAGATGGGAGGGAGGGTATGCAATAGACCTGATGGATACAGGCAAGGAATTCCAGGCCTTAGCAACCTTGTACAAGTACAGATGATGCCCAGCAGATTTGCTAGGTTTGTAGACTTCTTTTACTTCAGAAAATGTATATTACTTCACATTTTCTTATTCTATCAATGTCTCATACTAATAGCACTGAACATTAGCTCTGCTTATAACATTTTTATTCTGAAAGGAAATTGAATATAATTTTTGAAAATACTAAACCAAAAGTATATCAGAGGATTTGTGAATATAGGTCATTTATTATTTTTCAAAAATTAGTACTAAAACATAAATTTTTATTATTTTTTCCTGTCTAGAAGTTTTTCCTCAAGAAAGCTAAGTATGAGTAACTCGAAGAACTCTCATCAGGACAGTGTGGTAAAGAAGGAGCTGCAAACATTAATAACTACTATTCAAGAAATATCTATAAAAATGGACAAACTAGAGAATAAAATAGATACTATTAAACAAGACTGTAGTAAGCAGCTGGACATTCTTAGTGAAATGGCTAAAAAGCATTTTGAACAAATTGCTTCTATCGAGGAATCTGTAACAGATATGGATGGCAGACTGATGGAATGTGAAAGTCAAAATGAGTTTCTTTTGAAACAGAATACAAAACTAACAGAAAAGCTGGAAGACCTAGAAATTAGGTCACGAA
Organism: Protopterus annectens; assembly: GCF_019279795.1. Lineage (NCBI taxonomy): Eukaryota > Metazoa > Chordata > Ceratodontiformes > Protopteridae > Protopterus > Protopterus annectens. The sequence goes on from NC_056748.1 coordinate 310,363,651, forward strand.
GAAACAACATTAGAATCTATGGAGTACCAGAAAAGGAAGAGAGAACTGATATGATACACTTTCTTAACAACTGGCTTCCAACAGCACTAAATCTTCCTGAAGCCCTTTCCTTTGGTATAGAGATGGATCACCAGTCTCTAGCAAAACCTGTTTCAACAACTGTTTCTCCTAACCCCAGATCCATCATTGTTAGATTTTTGTCCTCCCAAGATAAGGATTTGGTTCTGAAGTCTGCGTGGAATAATTCTCCCATCATGATAAAGGACAAACTCATTCATTTTGACAATGACTATACTTCTTCTGTCATATCTAGAAGGAAAGAATGTATTCCCTTGGTAAAATCTCTTAAAAAAAGGTAACATCAAAGCACAAATTCTCTTTCCCTCCAGGATAAAAACATTTTTACGAGAAGGTGAGAAGATCTTTAGCTCTTTGTCAGAGGCTTTGGACTTTATTCACAAGAAAAAAATACTAACTGATATAGAGGACATGGAATGGTCTACACAGAGTCTGAAAAGACATGTAACTAAGAACACTTGGACTGTCAAAGAAAGTCCAAATAAATAAAATTAAAAGACAAAGAGGATTGTTATCAAATAATACTAAATACTTTCTTGCAAAACTCTTTACTTAATGTTTTATTGGAATATATACACAAAGCAAAGGTAAAGTGTCTTTATTTTACATAATATTTTATTGGAATACATATATAAAACAAAGGTCTTTATTTTGCATAGGCATAGGCATATATCTATGTATGTATACATGTGTGTATGTGTATGTATATGTGTATATATATATATATATATATATATATATATATATATATATACACACACACACATACACATATGTACATACAAACACACATACACACACACACACACACACACACACACACACACACACACACACACACACACACACACACACACATATATATATATAGAGAGAGCTATATATGTGTGTTTATATATATATGTGTGTGTGTGTGTGTGTGTGTGTGTGTGTGTGTGTGTGTTTGTATGTACATATGTGTGTGTGTGTATATATATATATATATATATATATATATATATATATATATATATATATATATTTTTTTTTCTTTTATACTATATGATTACTATAACCGGGGCACAGTTAACTTCATTATATATGCATTTGGGATACAAAAGTCATGCTATCTTACTATTAATTCATGATTTCCAAAGTAAAGCATTCATGTGTGTTAGTGGTGGGGTAACATTTTAGAGTTTACTGTTTAGTCTATTATGATTACACTGTATGGAATCCCCACAACAAAAGTGCCTTTAGGATATGGTTTACTTAATATAGTTTTGTTTCCTTTTGACATTTTTGAAAGATGTTCATATCATGATTAATATATATGTCTTTACTTAAAATCTGCATTTCTTAGTGTAATATACCAACATTCAATGCTTTACATTAACTAAATGCTCTAATTTTAATTATTAACCAAATTTAGTTTAAGGGATGTAAATTATTGATTTATGGGGAAAATCTTACTTTCTCAACATTTTTAGAGAAGGGCTGTTCATGTTTTTTTTTCACTGTGGAGGCTGCTCGTGCACTTTGTGTGCTTCTTTAGAATGGAGAAAACTTAGGAAATTCTCACAAAATGTCTTTTCTAAGATTCTGTGACTGTTTCTTTACATGCAAGAGCATCTACAGGGCACTAGCAGCAAGCTACAGAAGCTGGAAGTAAGAATACAGTGAGCGATGACATCACACAACTTTTGATCTCATGCATGACTCAGAAACCAGAAAGTAAAGTTGAAAATTAAACTAGAAGAAAACGTAACTGCGTTTTTTTTGGTTCTTGTTGTTCATCATTTATGCATCTAAAGGTATGGAATCACTTTTAAGATGTGTTTTTTAATAAGCTAGGACTTTAATAGGTGATTATTTTACTAGTCTAATGAGGAAAATTGCATTTTAATGCTACTGTATGTCTGTTGCTTTGAAACACTGAAGTCTGATAGGATATCATTATTTGCTTTGATAGCATGCTCTAAATTATAATATATTAATATTTGACTACTTAAACAACCAATTTCTTTAATATTTTGAATGCAAAGATATATATATATATATATATATATATATATATATATATATATATATATATATATATATATATATATAGGATTGAGTCTCCTTTTCCTTCTGCTGCGTTCATGCTTAAGCAACTTTAATCTACATTAGGTATTCTCATTGATGCAGATTTAAAGCAATATAATCAGACTCAGTTTTAATGATAGTTATGATACTATGATTCAAATCTTTGTATGACCACATACACTGTAGGAATGGATTGTTAAAATGTTCTAGGTCACTCTATTCTGTTCAATTAGTATTAATAGATCAACATATGCACCCCCCCCTTTTTCTGTATTGCTATAGTTATAAACACAAGACACTGTAATACAGGTATAAAATATATAGATATTAGAAGCTTATGCCAATAAAGCAACTAGGTTAATTGGTGAAACTGAGTCCTTATTTTCCAATATTTAGGAGTGGTTTAAACAATATTACATACGAATCCACTGTGATTGCCTGATGGACTTTTTATGTTCATATTTGTTTGCGTTACCTTAGAAATGCTTTACTGTTTGTATATACTACATTTAAAGCAGAAGCTATGTATGTATGTTTTTGGTGTGTGAGATGGTGTTAAAGGGTGGTTTAGTTAATTTATTAACTAAACCTGGAACTTTAGGTTCTATGTATGTATGTTTTCTTAGTTACTGGTTTCAGAATTTGTTTCTAAAGATTTTTGACTCATCCATGATACATAACTTCATGAATTACTTCAAGTCATTATACTTGGAAGGTATTATTGATGCTCTAAATATAACTTTAACAAATGATGATATATAAATGCTGATCATTAAATATTAATGGCTTAAATAACAATGCCAAAAGAGCTGGTTTAATTAAATTCATTAAAATGCACAAGCTCAGATAATCTTTTTGCAGGAAACTCACTTGTTGGAGAAGGATTTGCAAAAATTATCATTTAATGGTTTTACAGTTCTCACGGATTCCTGCTTTAGAGCCAAAAGGAGAGGCACTCTTATACTATGGAATAATACTTATACACTACCTAACATTTTAAACACCTTTTCAGATAAAGACAGAATGTTAAGCTTAGTAGTCCTAGAAGTTAACAAGAAATGCTTCACACTGGTAAACTCATATTGGATTCCTGGTCTAGGAACTAAATATGTGAAGAAATACTTGGATCTCATTACTTTACATGCAAAGGGAGAAATTATTCTGGTGGGAGATTTCAATTGCTTGTTATCAGATGAAGACACCTCTAAAAATGTTGTGTCTTTCGGCTTTTCCCAGTTAGGGGTCGCCACAGTGGAACTCTGGTCCACTAATGATTGTCAGTAGATTTTTACGTGCCGAGTTGCCAGCCCTGACGCACAACCTTCAATGAAGGTACGCCCATTCACACATATCTCCACACAGAAGATGCTCTAGCTGAGAATTGAACAGGACAACGTCTTACTGTGAGGTGACAAGGCTACCACAGCACCACCACAATAAGGTTAAACTAACAACACAAGCTAAAAAGGTAATCAGCTTTATAACCTCAATGGATTTTAGAAACATACATAATTTAAGAGTTCAAAATTCACTTCAATACACTCATTATTCTTTCTGATTTGACACACAAACTAATATTGATAAGATTTTTGTGTCTAGCACTCTTTACTCTAAAATAAGTGATGTTGCAATACAGTCATGTCCACTTTCTGACCACAATGCCTTTTGTTCAGCTTGACTGTAAAAAAAGATTATATGATAATTTTTCAAAGAATCCCAGCCTATGTTACTAAGTTAAAAGGTTTTAAGGAGTGGCTATTAAAATAAATAAATTCATTTATGGACAACAACAATAATGGTGAAGTAACAGATATTCTCTGGGATGCATTAAAAGTTCACATCATTAGTGGAGTTAAAGCTTGGTATTTCAAAGGAGAAAGGAATGGGACAAGGAACTTACTGATTTAAAAGCCAAAATAGATACATTGAAACTAAATTTAAAATCAAATGATAAAGCAGTACATGCTGAAATTTCTAAGCTAAACCACAAATATTTAGAAATATTGAATCATAAGGTTGCTATAAGCTTAGAAAAGATTAAACTACAGTCCTATACAGTAAATCCCAGACATTTACATAAACTAGCTATCAGATCCAAACAAATTAATAAACAAAATCACATTAATGAAATTAAATACAGAATAATAACACAGTAAAAAGAACAACTGATTTAGGAGGTATATTAGAAGCCTTTAGAAATCATTGTCGGTCAATCAATGACATGCAATCACCACTGGATTTAGACAAGGTAAAAGATACATTTCTACAAGAAAATATCAAGACTAAACTATCAAAACAACAAAATAGTATCCTAAATAAACAAATAACCTAAGCAGAAATGAAAGAACAAGTTAAAAATCTAAAGGATAATAAAGCCCCAGAGTTAGATGGGATAATCCCAGAAATATATAACATTTTTCCAGAGCACACAATAAAGTTATTATTAAACACATTCTCCATGGTTAAACAAGACTTAATTTCCCTCCCTCATGGAAGTGCTCAATAATTTCCCCCATTCTGAAACAACATAAGGACCCCCAACTATGTGCATCCTATAGACCCATATCATTGTTAAATATTGATTATAAAATTTTCATGTCTATCCTGGCCAGAAGACTAAAAAATATATTACCCAATCTAATACACTTTGATCAAACTGGCTTTATCTTACATAGAAAAGTACACAACAATATTATTAAGCAACTATCTCTAATTGACATTGCAAACAAAAACAAGAAACAATTAATTGTTATTAGTTTGGATATTGATAAGGCGTTCAATTCCCTTAATTGGTTATACTTACAAAAAAGCTTTAAAGAATTTAACTTTACTTCAGATTTCACTAAACTGATATTAAATATTTATAGTGATTCTAAAGCATTTGTTAAGATTAGTTCATGTCTATCATCCCCAGTACAAATTCATAAGGGAACTAGACAAGGTTGCCCTCTATCCCCATTATTTTTCACTTTATCAGTAGAACCTTTTGCTTCATTTATTAGAAATAACCCAAATATCAAATGATTTCAAGTTAATGAGGGATACTGTCCAAAAGTTCAGCTTTTTGCTGACGATATTCTGCTAACATCCAGTGACATAGAAGGCTCTTTACAACATATCATGAATGCCATAACTCTATTTGAAAAAATCTCAGGGCTCAATTTTAATCAAAATAAAACCAAAACACTTTTAATCAATAAAAATATAAATAGCAATTTGCAAAAATACAATACATTCAACTGGGAAAATGATAAGATAGATTAGGAATAAATGAAATGAGAGTATTAAATTCAACTTCATTAAACTGGTAGCTATAATCAGTGACTTGACTAAAAAGTGGAACAAAATGTTTTTCACCATGGAAGACAGAATTACATTAATAAAAATAATTATTTTGCCCAAGATTTTATTTTACATACAATCATTGATTTGATCTCCTCCTAAGAAATTCATTAAACGAATAGATTCCTTATTACTAACTTTTCTATGGTTCCCAAAGAAACCAAGAATACCCTATAAATGGCATGTTAGAGCCTGGGACAGTAATGGGATTGGCTTTCCCAACATAGAATTATATTCCAAATCTGTTATTATTAACATAATACTACACTGGATTTCATCCATATACACCTCTAGCTGGAAACAACTACATGAAATACATATAACTTCCTCTGAGAACTCAGAAACCCAGTTTAAGAAACCTTTGGAATTAACAAAATATTTTGGATACTCCGTGAATATTGCTTATATAATAAGAACTTTAGTCACTTCGCACATGGTATAAACCAAATATTTTATATTTTCAAAAATATAATCAACAACAATTATAATCTAAAGAACGCCTTTCTCATTACATTTCCCATAGCTTATACACCAGATTGCCTAGATACCTTCAATATCAATACGATGCGGAATCTTAAAGAGAATAAGCTAAAGTTTTGGCACCAGTTTATAGACAATAAGAACATCCAACCAATAAACTTTCTCTTAGCTAGATATAATGTCTGTCAAGATAATTGGCTCTGTATTCAATCTTTAAGACAGTTTGTTGAAAGTAAAGTGAGAGTGTCAATACATTTGGAAACTGATATTATACCAAGATTGATACAACTATTCATATGGTGTAGTTCGATGAACATTGAACATAAATTAAGCATACCACCTGTATATAAAATCCTCCAAGGAGACTTGATTACTTTTGACCAAGCTTTTTGGAATTACTCCATAAAGATTAATGGTGAACCTTTATCTAACGATAATAAGAAACAGTTATTAAATTCAATAGAAAAGACTTAATCATCTTTATATTGGAGACTATATACCTGGAAATTTATTCACAGAAGCTTTTACACTCCACACAGAATTGACCTTATAACCAAGAGTAATAAAAGCAAATGCTGGAGGTGTTGTGATATTCTTGAAGCCAACTGGGTTCATATGTTCATCGAATGCAGAACTCTCACACAATACTGGAGTGATTTTAGGCATTTTGCAAAAGCCCTGTGGTCTGATAACTGTCAAATTACTAGCTCTTTGATATTATTCAATTTTCCTACCCCAAGTTAAATTCCTAGACATCAGTTACCTGTTCTTTGGTTAATTCTAGCTATTGCTCGAAAAATAATTACATTGAACTGGAAAAATAAGCAAGATCTTATGTTTACTGAGTTTATTTCAATAGCAACATCTGTATATAAAAAAGAAATGTAAACTATTTATTAGAAATCATCAAATGTAACACACAAAAGACTAGCTTGCTAAAAATTGGAGAGATTGTTAGATACATATTGTTTACCTTTCTTGGATAAAACAAATGTTTATCATGGATGTTTGTATATAGTGTAAATAGTTATTATGTTTTATATTGTTTATTTTTAATACTTTATGTCCAGGTTTATTAACAAAGTTTAATAAAAATGTTTTTGGAAAAAAATATATATGTACAGCAGGCAGAGTTTATTGTAATGAGGGAATTAAAGGGTGGAAGGCCTTGGGGGAAAGAGGGTGTGGAATAGTCTTTACTAATGGTTGTGTTTTATGTTAGAGATGGCAGTTATATCAATGAAAGAATGATGGGTGCAAAACGTAATGTGGGCAGAGGAGCTGTTTAAAGAGGTTGAAGGATCATCAAATACAGAGGCCTCAGTCCTGACTGGGGATGCAGGAGGCATAGCTTGAGGGTGAAGGAAATTGAAAGAAGTGGATCATCAGTTGGAAGCAGCAGGAGAAAATTTGCAAGACAGAGAACTGCGCCAGTCCCAAAGGGCATCCAGGCTACAGATTACTGGATACCAGTGAGCAACGATAGCAATGTTGAATCTCTGTTGTTAAATGGCAATCTGGCTTTAAAGCAAGCAGGCAAGTTGTTGCATGGTAGGGATGAACAGGACCATAATGGTCTGAGGGATTTTATGACATTTGAGGAGCAAGTACAGCAGGTTAGAAGCTAAGTAGGATTAACAGAAAGACACAAAGGTTCAGGTGGCACCGTTGACTTAGAAACAGTCTTCGCAGAAGCTAGGTGCCAGCCGCCAACAACAATGGTGGTAAATGAGGAACTAGGCGTGAGGCCAGGGGAATGTCTTCCCATGCAGTCCTTTTTGGTAAATTCCTTGGGGGTTATTATAACTCCACATATCACCATGATGGTAAAAGAAAAGCTTTTGAATGACAATTATGTTGATGTGTTTGAGCTGATTCTTGCTGATGGAGTGCAAAGAATAGTCAAGATGTCAGTAACAAAGGATTTGTTGATAGCTTTGGTGGCATTAGAGTGGAAAAGCCAGGGTAAGTTCAGAACATGACAACGAAATATACATCAGGATCTTTATTAAATAAAGCTTTCGGGTCTACACCCTTCATCAGTATAACTTAACATATAAAAAATCACCATTTAAATAGGAGAACATAAAGTCACATGCTTCAACCCAACCCACCTAACAATAAAAATTTAAAGCTACAATGAATCAATAAATATATACAAAGTAGCACATAAAAAATCACATCTATAAAGCATATATATTTTTATAAATAAACAATTTTATACTGTTTCATATGAAATCACATGCACCATACTTAAAAATTAATAATTAATAATTAAAACTTAAACTTATAAAACTTCTCTCTGTCTTTTAGCCAGAACGGGCTTTAGACTAACTGAATTATTTAGGCCTGGGGCTACATCAGCTTGAAGTCTAATAATCCATTCTAGTTCTTTCAATTCCAATAAATTATTAATGTCACCCTTCCTCAGACCTACCTCTACCTTACAAAGGACCCTAAATCTAAAAGTATGTCCCACACCTTCATCCAATATATGCTTACTTAAGGCATTGGTGGGCAACTTCCTCCTGATTTCAGACCTGTGTTCCACCATTCTCTCCTTCAATTTACTTATAGTTTTGCCTACATAGAATGAGGTGCAACACACACAAGTAGCCAAATATACTACTCTCTCCTCATTACAAGCAGTAATTGTTCTCATGGTAAATGTCTCATTAGTTATAGGATGTGTAAATGTAGCATCACCTGTATAAATGTCATTGCAACAAGTACAATTATAGCATTTCACTGTTTTAGCCACCCTTCTATCATCTCCATTTTTATTCTGAAAATCCTTGTAGCACAATTTCTGCTTCAAAGCTTCAGAGCTCCTATAGGCGAACCTAGGTTTATCACCTACTATAGACCTAATCTCAGGCATAGCCATTAAAATTGCCCAATTCGTCTCAATTATGCTACAGACATTATGAGAATTTAGGTTATAAGTTGTCAAGTACCTAACAGCAATATTATTACCCAACATCACCTGTCTAGTAGCACTATTCTCACTACAGCCTCGTAATATAGGTTTATACCTGGACTCTCTTTCAATAATTACATCTTTAATTACTTTATTTATAAATTCCTTCGAATAACCACTCTTCTCAAACTCCATTGCCATAGCATTTACCTGCTTTTGAAACACTTCATTCTTTGTATTTAATCTACTCAGCCTAATAAACTGTGCTTTCAACGTTCCTTTGAAAATATGAGGGGCATGCATGCTGTTTCTATTAACATACCTAAGGGCAACAACATCTTTTCTAAACACCTTGGATTCCAAAATATTAGATTCCTTAAAAATTGTTACATCCAAAAAATTCATAACACTATCTGAAGTTTCCATCTTGAAACTCAGGAAACTAGTTGAATCATTCAAGTACTGCAAATACAGATCCAAATCCAGCAAAGTACCCTTCCATAACATAAAGCAATCATCTACAAATCTCTTATAGAATGACACATATTTGCTGAACTCAATACTCTTATCTAAAATAACCCTTTTCTCCCATTTATAAAGTACAAGGTTGGCATAGGTGTTGGCAACGGGCGTACCCATTGCCACACCTGTTAATTGAAGGAAAGGTTCACCATCAAAAATGAACACATTATGTAATAAAACAACTTCTAAAAGAGAACAAATAGTCTCAATGTCTCTTCCATTCATTTTAACCTCTTGACACAAAAAGTCACGTATGGCATTAACACCATATTCGTTAGGTATTACTGTGAAAAGTGAAGCAATATCCAGGGTCACCAAAATGCAGTTATCCATATTATTAATACACTGCCATTCATATAAGCTATTCAAAAAATCATTTGTATCTTTAAGCACAGTTGTACATACTTTCAAATACTTCCCCAAGACGCCCTGCAGGTATTTCGAAACAGGTTCAGTGACCCAACCTCCACCAGAAACAATAGGCCTCAGGGGGGGTCACTAATACTTTTATGTATCTTGGGTATACCATATATTTGGGGAACTCTTGGGCAAGGAACAGTTAGATAATTAAATAGATCTATACTTATATCATCATTTATTTGAAGGTCATAAATGACCATATTCACTTCACTAATTAATCTTTGTACTTCTACAAAAGAAATCTTTTTAAAAGTGGTGACATCATATAAAAGATCTTTAAACCTCATAAAATAATCATCTCTATCCATCACCACCAGTGCTCCCCCTTTATCAGCTTGCTTAATTATTATACTAGTACACATTTGCAACTGTCTTAAGGCCATAAATTCAGAACATGATATATTATAAACATTCTTATGCACTAAATTGCTCTTATAATACTTCCGTAGTTCACATTCAACAATCTTTGAAAATACATTCAAAATGGGACATAATACTGGCATAAATGTACTCGATCTTTTAAATAAAGATGTATTCAGCATATTATCTTTAAAAATCATTTTGAGACTTATATTGCGTACAAAAATTTTTAAATCAATAATTGCCTTAACTATATCATCCCTAGCATTAGGGATGAATTTCAACCGGGTGGTGAGCAAAGAGAGCTGGGGTTCTGTTAAAACTAGTTTTGAAATATTAACAGTACTTTTATTAAGTCCATTGCTCGAATAGCGGGGTTGTTCAATAATTGCAAACTGTTGTTCCATATCAATGTCTCCAACAGAACAACTCACATTTTTGCACAAAGTCCCATCATTAAAACCCACAGAGATAAAGTTCTCACCAGCATTAATAAAACAGACTAGCGTTTTGCGGTCTTGTTGTGTAACAAAGTACTGCTCACTTTCCTCTTCATCGACAGCGTTTGTTGCTGTTGTAGCTGATGGGTTAAATGGGAGTCCAGCGATTTTACTTGTATAGCAACCTTCTCTGGCTGCTTCAATAAAAAAGGAGAGAAGGAAGTAATCTCCCTTTGTAGAGATTTTTTAGTTAACTCGAGTACATTAGTCGACGAAATCTCCTTCACTTTGGGACGCACAGAGTCATTCCATCTACCCTCAGCAACGTCACTACCAGACGGTGCCTCCTGTAGCACATTCTCATTATCATTTAAAGCTACATTCACTTTTTCCACAGCAACAGGTTTTAAAGCGAATTTCGTTGGTACAGTATTAGGTATAGCACCAGTGCTCACATTATTCGTTGGTTGATCAAACACATCAAGCTGATCTAATGAACCCAGCCTGTAAAATTATTACGATTGTTTTTTGCCACCGATAGTTTTCTATTTGGGACAAATTGTTTAAGTTCTTCTCTGGGCCAAGAGAAGATTCGATTCTGCTTAAAGTCATTAATGTACCTTTGTAATTTATTCTTTTTCCTTTGCTGTAGCTTCATATCCATAGATTGCATACGGGCCAAAAAGTTTTGGTATAACTCTAGTGAATTGCTAAAGCCAGGCATATTAATGATGGTATTCTCAAGAAGTTCTATTTCTTCAATCAACCTGTTCTCAACAGGCTCAAAAAATGTGTTCATCAACTTCATATAGTCAGCACTTAATTTTAAATTCAATTGTTGCCATTGCATCAAAAGTTCATTAAAGGTATTACCATAAGAGGGCATTTTTAAAATTCTTAGCCCTCTAGGCACTATACCTAATTCAAGATATGCTTGAAAACTTAATCTCTGCCACTGAAGCTGTTTGTAAGTCTGCATCTTCTTCTCTAAAGATGCCAAATGTTCTTTAAATTCTTTAACTTTTATACTTACAATTGTTTGTTCAGGTGTTGTTTCAAGTACCATTTTCAATAACGGATTTCCATTTAGACGTAGTTCAGAACATGGACAGGTGACAACTAGACTTTGGGAATCGTGTATTATATGGTGATTATGTTGGAAAAGGACAAGCTTTACCATTGCTGACTCATTTTTTGACAATCAGGGAGGCACAACTTTTAATGTCAGCAAAAAGGCAGTAGATAAGACACTGTGTTGGGAGATCAGGCAGGCCAATATCTGCTTAGTTACTATTCTAGATACCACTGGCAGTCAGTCACATTTTGAGACAGGACAGGGACATGTTGGCTTGCACATATATGCTCTATGTGTGGGGGGACACATATCACACAAAACTTTTGGCATAAGGAAGGAGGAGTGGCCCACTCAGTGGGTCTGACTCAAGAGATGAATGGTCTGGCAGGTTTGGCCTATCAGAACTTTAGGGGTAGGGGGATTTGCTGAGCCACTATTTGAATGATTGTTCAAGCCCGGACATGGTTAAGGAGGTCATATAGGGGGTTCAGTATGTGTTTTCTATTACATCCATAGTTAAAAGACACAATAGGGCATGTAAAATGCACAATCCACTCAAAGGAAGGCAGTCATATTGCAAAGTTTGCCTGATAAGGAAGTTGAGGGGGGAGGATATTAGATCCATTGGCAAAATCACCATTTGGTTCATTCAGGGTGTATCTTTCAGACTTGGTACCCAAGAAGAGACAAAGAGATTTTGGATTAATCCATCATTTATTTTTCCCAAGATAAGATTTGGTTAATGATTATATTACAAAGATGGATTTGAAGGTTAAATATTCATTGCTTGATGATGCTGTCAGTTTCATTAGAGAGTTTGCAGACCCATGGTTAGTGAAACTGGACATTGAAGCTACCTTTTGTTTACTACTGGTGAGGTCAGTTAGTTGGCCAATGATAGGCATTCTTGTGAATGGAAAATTTTAATTTGAAAAGGGTATGCTAATGGGTTGTGCTATCTCGTGCGCTGCATTTAAGAAGTTTAGTTACTTGTTACAATGCATATGGCAGTAGTGGGTGGAGAATCAAAAGGCAGTTCACTATTTAGATGACTTTCTGTTAATTGGGGAGGGTAAGAAAGGTACTCAGATAGAATTACGGGTGTTCATTGCCATGTGTGATTCTCTAGGTGTCCCATTAGCACCAGACATACCAGAATCACCACCAAATCTTTGAAATTCCTGGGTTTGATGTTAGATGCAGAATAATGTATTTTTGTTTACCTCATGATAAGGTGATGACATTGTGGTAAAAGATTGTTCGGTTTCATGTTAGGGAGAAGGTAAAGATCTGAGAGGTGATGCAATTACTAGGCTTGCTAAACTTTGCTTTTAGGACTATCAGTCCAGGTAGGTAAATTGCTTATTTACTAATGGGTGGTAAGAGCAAATATTACTAGGTGCATGTCACAAAGCCTGGTCAAAGAAGACTTGAGATTGTAGGCGTCATTTCTTCATTCTCTGAATGGTGTGCCATTTTGGCAGACTAACTGGGTTTTGCAAGAGGAGATGAGCTTATCTACAGATGTGGCTGGGGCACGTGATATGGGAATTTTTTTGTCAGAGAATGGTTTGCAGGACAGTGGCCTGAATGATGTCAGAAGATTACAGAATGGGTGTGACAATTTCAGAGATTATGCCAATTTGAAGGGCTGTAGTGGTGTGAAAAAGTAAATTGGGAAATAAAAAGGTGATGTTTTATTCAGACAACAAGGCTGTGGTCTTGCTGTTGGCTAAGAAAAACACAAAATCCCCATTAATGTTATTGGTATTACAGAAGCTGGTTTTGCAGAGCTAATTAATCAATTTTACATTTTCAGCTAGGCAAGTACTTGACAGGGTTAAACAGAGAGATGATAGCCTTTCTCAGTTTCAGTTTTCCAGGTTTCAGGTACTGGTGCCCAAAAGCAAGTCAGAGACAAGTAGTTATTCCAGCCGAACTGTGGAACATTGGAGATCCACTGCGGGATGGCTAATACAGAAGTCATGGGCCAAATCTACCTGGAATGCATAAAACTCTGCGTTAGCAGCTTTTTCAAAGTTTGTCAATTGCTGGTGCAGCATAGGAGATGATCAGTGGAGGTAGTCATACATCACATAGTGTACAGGTGGTCCCTGGGGGAAGCAGTGTGAACAATCAAAGTGCATTTGGCAGTTTTGAGTGAGGCAGAAAAGTTGTGCAGCTTGAATTTTGCCTTGAAAAATTGGTTGGTAGTGAGAATGTGGAAAGGATGGGAGAGCTTGAGGGAGAGGAATGTAGATGGGCATTTTCCATTGACCAGACCATTTCATAGGGTTTTATTAAAGGGCTTACATGTGATGTTAGGAGAGCTGTACAAGCTTACCAACAACATTTAGAGTTAATGAAGTGTTAGGTTTGTAAGATCGGAGGATGTTTGTGTGTTTACTCAGTTGTATTAATTTGCCTCAGAAGGTCAAAGATGGCTAAGATAGGGCATGTCAGGCCAATGGTGTTGATGGAGGAGTGGGAAAGGTCACTATGCCTGGTAGCTGGATGAAAAGGTTAAGGCATATTTGTGGTGTTAATGATGAAGCTTGATTTTTAGAATGAGGCAGGATATAGTTTTGTAAGCACCAATGGTCAACAAGATGATGTGTAAAGCAGTAGATTCCCAAGAAGTAAAAGGCAGCACATTTTTCCACAAATTTGTATAGAACTGATAGAGTATCTGATCTGGCAGAGGAAGGAAAGTTGATTAAAGTCATTAAGATAGCAGGGTGCTGGGCATCTAGGGATTATTTAGTTTATATAAGATAAGGTGAATTTTCCATATAGATTTTTTCATTTTCATATGGCGTTGTATCTGTTTTGTTTTCCAGATGACACTGTAGTTATATTGGGACATTTATCTGTATTCTGGGCAGAGAAGAGATAAGTCATTGGGCCTGTAGGAAATATGCTGGTGCTTATGGCGGTGAACTGGAAGGTGGCGTGTGGTGGATTCAGAGGTTTACTGTGAAGTCAATTGTTTATTAAGACTGAAAAGATAAAAGTAATGTTGGGGATTCCCAAAGTTTTGATCATGCATTTAGGGGGGAATAATTTAGGGTAGGTGCCCAAAAGGCAGTTATTGGCCTTGATAATTAGTGACCAAGTATAGTTAAGACAACAACATCCACATATGATTATACTGTGGTCACAGATCATACCCAGGCGAGTAGGGAAGGAGGTGGCTAGTTTTGTAGTGACGGCTAGTCACTTTGTCTATCACAGAATATCAAGGGTTTTGAGTGATTTAGGTGTGAGAGTAGTTGAGCACTGGGACTTTGATGAGAGGGACCCCATTTGCTACAGAGAGGATAGTTTACATTTGAGTGATATAGGGCTAGACTTGTTTAATTTACACATGACATCGACTATATAGGATATTGTTGGGCTGTTATGAAGAAAGGGAGAGCAGCCTGTAGTCAGGCTGGGGGACAGAGAAGAGAGGTTCAGGGTGAAACTCTCTTCTGTTCACCATTCTCCTTTTGGTTGTGAGGTGAGACAAGGTATGCTGTCTCACAATTTTTGGGACTGGAGTGAGTGGAGGGTATAATGCTGCTTGTCTTTCTTTGAAGTGGAGTGGTCAATGCTGCCTGTATTGTTGTAATTTTTTTACAGATGTGTTAATACATGTCAGAAAATATTTAAAAATCAATGAGTTTATGAAATGTATCGAAGTTAAAATATTTTGTGATATAATATTCATTGTGTTGTGTTAATAAAATTGGCCACGATGGTATATGTGGTGTGTTTTTTTGTGTAGAAGTACTTGGACAAATGTATATATTTATATGTGCGTGTGTGTGTATGTGTGTGTGTGTGTGTGTGTGTATACATATATATATGTGTGTGTGTGTGTGTGTGTTTGTGTGTGTGTGTGTCTACACACATACACACTTTAGATTCATAGCTGTAAATGGAAGACTGTGAGATGTAATCACTGAATCTGCCAAGAATGCATCCAGTGAATATGTGTTTTTTTCTTATATTTCAAAAAAATAAGAAAAACTATTCCTGATAATAAGATGCATTATTGTCCAGTAACTGAATAAAACCTGTACAATTTATTTTTAATTTCTAAGATGTTTACTCATTTCAGATAGGCAACAAATGGAGAATCAATGAATAATAATAATGATGATGATTTCATCAAAAATGGCTGAAATAATGGGACAGAACTTTAATACTGGGAGCTTATAATAAACTTTATTCCTTAGTGCTAGGAATGATTCCCTCACTTTCTGCTTGTAAACCATATGTCTATAATTGCATCATTAAATCTGATAACTATTTCCTTGTCATATTCAGAAAAGAAACATCAGTAGTAACTGAGTAATAAATACCAAAGAAAAAGAAAAACAAACAAAAAAAATCAAACAAGTGTCTGTTTGTGCTTGTGAACGACTGCCTGTGCATTAATCTATCTATATTTATAAAACAAATATAAAGAAGTGTGTTTGTGTGTGTGTGTGTGTGTGTGTGTGTGTGTGTGTGTGTGTGTGTGTGTGTGTGTGTGTGTGTGTATCTGCTGTGCAATGTATAGCTACATCAAAGTAATTTGTCTGATAAACTGCTTGTTCATATTTGGGTTGTGTTTCCTCCTTCTCAAAGCAGTAGAGGATGTAAGACGTTTTTTGTATTCTACACTGCTACCATGTGCTAACTGCATGGAGGTATTATCTTTTGGGGAGTTCTGTGTTTTGTGGGAGCTGTTATTTTACAACTCTGCATTGTGCAAAGGCAATTTAACAATAAAATATTGCAGAACAGTGCAAGACGGTGGTATTAACTTTCCTTTGTTTTCCATGCACTGCGATGTAACTTGAGAGTTGGTGCACATATAAAGTTGCAGAGGGTGTGGCGTACAATGGGATGAGGAAAGCTACCTGCCCTGTAAAAATAAATAAATGATTTCAATTAATCAATTTTCAAGAGTTAATGGATTATGTTCAAACAATTATCATCCGATGCATTGCCTTTATGATTAATGACAATTATATAATCAAGGCTCATTTGTTTTCAAAATGTGCATACTGATTGGACAAACCAATCAGTGTGCTTGGTGTAAATCAAGTCATACCCACAGGGAGAAGTTCCATTATTAGTTTCTCTTTGCTGATAGTGGAGAATTCAAAATGTGAAAAATAAACTTTTTTTAAAATAAACTGCTCCATGGAGCACAATATAATATATTAAAAAATGATGCTAGGAGTGCCCCAACAACTGTTCCATGGCATATTTCACTACTTCTTAACTCATGAATTACAAGTGTCCAATTATTAAGGGACTTTATTCTTTAATGATATATAGTTTTAAGGAAGAACAGACTAAAAAGATAAACCTCTCCAAAGACAGGCAACTGAAAAAAACACTGTGACTTCAAATTTAATGTGCAGCTATGGAGCATGTACAGTACATATTTTGAATGCCCCAGTCTACCAGAAGCAGGAAGAACACTACAGTCCATTTATACTGTAACATTATTTAGAGAAGGTAAGAATGTGTTTTCATAAATAATGCCATTGTATAACAGCAGTAATACATGCCTGGGTGTAGGTGTAGCAGGATTTACCAATGGCTGGCTTTTTTAATCTTTCGGCTTTCACCCTCATAATCAAACTATGGGTAAATTTTGTGTTTCCCACACCCAGTCATGGATTATAGATAAAAAAAAATCATATAGATAGATACATGGATTTGCATTTATCTATACCTATATCTGTAGCTTTACAGATAGATATATAAAGTTCAAAAAGACACTGGAGGCAAGTTTATCTGCCCTACTGGCTTCCAGTTCAAAAGAAAACAAAGCAATTACAGTACCTTTAATTACCTCAGGGCAGCAGTGTTCATTTCCTTCAGATATTGGTGGTCTTTTACAGAAAAGACATTACAAAGGTCCTCTACTCTTGAAGGCCAATCAGGTACTTCAGTAAGGAACACTTCACAGGTGAGGTTTTCACATTACATGTTTCCAGGTTCTTCCTGGCTATTTCCTGGCTCTTCCTGGTTCTTTCTGGCTATCTGGTGAATTATATGAGATCCTAAAGGCACAGAATGCTGCATTTAAATCGAAAGACAAGGATTCCCTAAGAGAGGCCAGGGTAAATCTAAGTACAGGTATAAAGGAGGCTAAGAGGACCTATGCACGTAAAATTCAGGGACACTTCTCTGATCAAAGGGACTCCAGATGTCTCTGACAAGACATACAAGACATAACTGACTACAGGCCTGCATCCTCCCCCATGTGATGACAACAGAGAATTTCTGAACAAACTAAACACCTACTTCAGCAGATTTGAATAGACAACAACACTGTGCCAAATCAGCTCCATGTCGAACAGGGTGAGGAGGTGCTATGTCTAAGAACATCTGATTTACTGAAGACCCTGAGGTGAGTAGACCCAAGAAAAGCAGCTGGTCATGATAATATTATGAGAAATGTTCTAAGATACTGTGGTATCCAACTGTCCACTGCACTAACAGATACATTCAACACATCCCTGCAACTAGCCATTGTACCCAGTTGCTTCAAAAAATATGACAATCATTCCCTTACCCAAGAAATTCCAACTGACAAGCCTAAATGATTACTGGCCAGTTGCTCTTACATCAACAGTAATGCAGTGTTTTCAGCAGTTGATCAAGAACCACCTCTCTTCAAGCCTACCTGCAACATTGGATACATTACAGTTTGCTTATAGATCTAACTGCTGCATAGCTGATGCAATAGCTATAGCACTTCATGAATCCTTGACACATCTAGAGAACAAGAATTGTTATGTCATAATGCTGTTCATTGATTTTAGTTCTGCCTTTAACACTGTCATCCCTCAGTCTCTGATATCGAAGCTGATCCAGCTGGGCATCAACACCCCCATAACTAACTGTATACTGGACTTTCTCATCAATAGATCCCAAAAAGTATGTTTGGGAAATAGCAGTTCAATCAGTATTACATTGAGGATGGGTGTCCTTCAGGGCTGCGTCCTGAGTCCTCTGCTGTTCACCTTGTTGAGGCATGACTGCACGGTCAAGCATGAATCCAACAAAATCATCTAGAATGCGGATAATACCACTGTCGTAGGTCTTGTCAGAAATGGTGAGGAAACAGCCAATAGGGATGAAGTAGGGCATCTGAGAGACTGGTGCAACAGCATCAATCTGGCCTTAAATGTAAGCATGACCAAAGAATTAATAGTGGATTTCAGGAGGACTCAGAAAATACA
This sequence comes from Protopterus annectens, assembly GCF_019279795.1. NCBI lineage: Eukaryota > Metazoa > Chordata > Ceratodontiformes > Protopteridae > Protopterus > Protopterus annectens. The sequence continues at coordinate 310,382,590 of NC_056748.1, forward strand.
TCAACCTCTGGAAATTAAGGGGTCGGCAGTGTAATGAGTGAAAAACAGCAAGTTCCTGGGAGTGCACATCTCAGATGACCTATCCTGGTCAACTCATATTAGTCACACAGGGAAGAAGGCACAACAACATCTGCACTTCCTATGGAAAATGAGGAAGGCAAACCTGTCTCAATCAATCCTCAAAGCCTTATACAGGGGGACCATCGAGAGAATCCTCTCAAATAACACCATAGTTTGGTATGATAACTACAAAGCATCTGACCACAAGGCTCTCCTGAGGGTAGTGAGGACAGCAGGAAAAAGTCATTGGTTCCTCGCTCCCATCCATGGATGATCTGCAGAAGACTCCATGTGTGGGAAGGGCTAGGAAGATAATCAATGATCCCGGTCACTCTGCCTATGGCATGTACACTCGCCTTTCCTCAGGCGGGCAGTATTGCAGCTTACACTGCAAAACATCTAGACTGAACATGAGCTTCTTCCCTCTGTCCATAAGACTGCTGAACTTGAATGCCAGGCATGACGGTGAATAATCAGATCAATATGCCACTTACTGTGAAATATCATCTGTAGTAACCACTCTGGCAAATTGCTTCAATACCTGGTACAGTTAGCTTGATCTCTTATGCTGTTACTTCCTGAATGTGCAACAGTCAGGACTGAGTCACCACTTCATACATGTGCAATGTGAACATCAGACTATACCATACTACAAATGATGAAGTGCAATATTCTAAGCAATCACAATATGAAGTCATAGTTTTAGAGTGTCAAAACTTGTTAGATGAATTAAATACAAAATCTTCCTTTTTAAGTTTTACTATGGGGGAAATGGGTCATGAGGTTAGATTTTTAGATGTTTTTTTACAGTGGAATGTTAAAAATGGGGAGTTTGAAAGGAGGATATTTAGAAAGGTTACTTTCACTAACAGCTATTTGCATTACAGTAGTAATCACCCATTTCATATAAAAATAACTTGCCCAGAGGACAAACTATCAGGGCAAGTAGAATGACAACCAGTGACTCTGTTTTAAAGGAGGAATTTATCCTTATTACAAATTTATTTTTGAATAGGGGGTAAGAAAAGTATTTCTTAGAGCAGATAGAAAAGGAAATTATGGATAAAAGAAATACTTTTTTCCAGCCATTTTAAGATATTCTTTTAATAAAGAAGGCAAGGGTTCTGATAATAGAGGAGATGCAGGTGAAAAAGAAGGAGAAAAAGGTTGACTTGTGTTTTAGATATGACAGTGGATAGTGAGTGCATACATTCCATTATTAGTAATAATTAGAAAATATTACAAGGGAACAAAGAACTGTTTGATACCTTGGGGAGTATCCCTAAATTTGTTTATCGATACCTTGGGGAGTATCCCTAAGTTTGTTTATAAAAATAATTTTACTTTTAAGACTCTTTTTCAAAAAGATGATACTAAGATAGTGGGTATTAATACCTGCTCTAACAAACCTATTGGAATGTATAAATGCGGACATTATAACATTTGTCATTACATTACGGAAGGGCCTTTTATTATGTTAATTGAACCCCATATTAAAAGAGAGACAAAATTGTCAAACCAGAGGTGTAGTATACATTTTGTCCAGCTTTTTTCATTAGGATGACCACCAGGGGGTTATTCCAGCGTATTAGGGAACATCAGTACTATATTAAAAAGAGGAATTTAAAAGGGCACTGCTTAAACACACTTTAAAATGTGCTAATTATAAGAAATGTCTTTTTTCAGTTATAGAGCAGGGACATATGGATTTAAACGGAGGGGACTTTAAGGCTTTTCTTGAACAAAAGGAATATTTATGGCAAATTAAATTAAATTCAGATAAAGTTCCTGTTCTTAATGATATGGTGAACATCAAATGTTTTTTTTAAAAAACAGAAGAGTATATATTGATAAGACTAAAAATACTTAATAAGAAAAATAGTATGTTTTTGTAGGTTTTAGAGTTTAATTGATGGGTTAATTATTTAAGTGATTAATTGAAATACTTTATTAGAATGTTTTATCGTGATTGAGATGTGATTATTTAAGCTGAGTGTAATTTTAAAAGTTTTGCATTCTAAAAAAGTGTTTTCTGATGAAAGCGGCTAATAAATTGAGTGGACGCTAATACAGTGTTGTTATTTCATCTTGCTGACTTGCTGACTTTGCTTGCTCAAGGTTTTTGTTTATAGCCGTCACCAACATGTTAATTTATATCTCTCTATCCAGCAAGACATAACTCAATGAATGTAAGTAAAAAAGTTAACTTTCTGTTTATTCAGCCATTTTTCCTAATCATCAGTAATAAATTTTATTGAGATCACACAATCTCATGCTGTTGTATTATGTTGCCTGACTTTGTTTAGTGCTCAGGCTGAAAATGTAGATGGCTCATCCATGTTTAAAAAGTAAGAACAGAGCAAGACAACAGCCCAAGCCTTGAAAGTAAATATTTCTTGAAGAAGTAAATAATTAAGACCGTAGTCCATAATGGTTCAAAAAAGGCATCTTTATTAGATTGTCAATGTTTGGCAGATAAGCACTCTTACAGTAGTGAAGAATGTGGCAGCTAAACAGAGTTAATATACTTTTTTTTTAGTTTGATTACATTATCATACTTCCATAAGAGAACATTAAGTCATTAATATTACAGTGTTGTAGGAATACTACAAAACAATATGTGATTGGGTAAACTAGCTAGTTGAAATTATCCTAATTACGCACTGTGTTACTGTGTTTTATGTGATTGGATGTGGAGGCCTCGGTGGTAATGCTAAGTGGGGCCAATAATATTGGAAGCTCAGCGAGACCATAGGCTAATCCTAGGGTTTGCAAAGTAGACCTATCATGGGTGTCTAGGGAAAAAGATAGCCAATGAGTTGTATAAGGGCCTAGTTTCAAGGTGTGAGCCAAGGACTGTGAGTTTTAGCAGTGGGAGAGCTGGACTGGAGGGCTATTAAGTACAGAGCCCCAATGAGTTACCTAGTGGGGGACAGCAATGATTGGCCGAGATGAAAGGAACATGGACCCTTCAAGGATTCTGACTGGGTTTGACGAGACACTGGAAATAATGTACGTTTGCTTCCGATATGAGGAGAGTATGAGCGCAGCTGATGATTATATTGAGTTATTTAATCTACCAAAGTTCTCAAAATAAATTAAGTTTAGCTACTGCAATTCTACACTACTATAACAGTGCTTATGTGTCAAATATTGACAATCTAATAAACATGCCTTTTGTGAACCATTACGGACTATAATCCTAATTATTTACTTCTTCAAGAAAGATCTACTTCCAAGACTTGGGCAGTTGCCTTGCTCTGTTCTTACAGATATTTATTCCACTTTGTCGTTAGGCCTGTACGTTGGACCACACATACAGATTCTTAGAGCTCGACACTACATAAACATTTTTACCTTTGGTGTGTTCACACAGGCAACAATCTGATGTTTAAAAAGTAACAATTTTTGTTCCAGATCTATTTTCTACAGAATTTTAGAAGTGCTGTTTTATTTTAGAGTTCCTTTATAAGCACTGTGACAATATGGAGCACAAAGTTTTCTTCAGTGACCAAGTTTTAAGACATTTTATTGTCACAGATATTTCTTTTACCAAACAATATGTTTACTCTTAGTTTGACATTTTTTTTTAGTTCAGTAGTGTGACCTGCACTCCGTATTTTGCTACTATTAGGCCCTTGCACTGCTACAAAGAGCATCTATGACTGGCCAATGATAAAGCCATGTTATAGCATTAAGTGGGTGATCAGAAAAAAATAAAAAGAAAACATACCTGCTTTGATGTACTCTGTTAGACAGTTTCTGACTTGCTGTTCATTATTATGATTCTGCATTCTGCGACTCATTGATTGAGCATTAACTTGCCCTGGTTTTAGGAATGCTTTCATAGTATTACATTTACACGTTTATGTCATCTACGTGGTCTGTGTTACTGCAGAAAATGGCCTGCTGCATCAGTTAGTCTAAATGGTCAACTAAACCAAAAGAATAGTTTAGTTTTATAGATGTCATCAAAGCACCTTTGCCTGTTTGTTTGTTCATGTTTTTTATTTATTACGATAATTGTGTATTTGTTTAGCCATGACCAGGTCCATCAGCCAGTTAAAATGGACAGATGATGAACAAGCAGTGATGCAATGGGTTAATAAATTCAGTTACATAACAGTGGTAGATATATTACAGAGACAAATCAAAGAAACATATCCTACATATGTTTAAGAAGTCACACCATAGTAAGAGGATGAACATTGCAGCCTATTTCTGATCATACACAAAGTAATGTAATGATGGTTTGTTGTAAGTACAGTACAACTCCGAGCAAGGTAAGTGAAAGCAGGAGTTGAAAATATGTAAGACATTTCTCAGAATTGCAATTGTGGCATACATGCTGTTTTGAATTTTGAATTATTGTTTAGAGCAACAACATTTGTATTCATCAAGTAATTATTATAATATGCTGTTTTTGAATTTTTCAAGAGTGTCATTTTTTCCTGACTTTTGACAATAAAGCATTCCAGTTTGAAGCTAACTTAAAAACAATGCATTTTCTTCAATGTCCTTAATACAAGAAGGTATTGTTTCAGATAACTGTAGTTTCAACATGATTTTTAAGATTAGCTGTGTCCCGTAACAACATTCAGCTAGTTTAAAGAAAAGAAAGCTGAGAATAGCAGTTGTTCTTGTGGCAACTATTTGCCAGTCAACTTATTTTAACATGTTACAACTACGCTTTCAATGACCAGCTAACATAATTAGGTGACAGATTTTATTTCCTGTGACTTGAAGGATATTACTGTGGCAAGTTTCAAGCAAAATAAGGAAGAAGCATTTAACCATAGGTAACAATGCTTAGATCACAATAGCTTTCTTTCCAACATCAGAGGGAAGATTTATGGGATGATTGCATGAAGAGAAAGTGAATTGCTCACTAAATATGATTATTGATTAAGTTATGATAGATTAAAAGTTGTTCATTAATGAAGTATAGATGGTGGAGTCATGAAAAAATGTGTATGGTACAAATTTTTGTCAGGCAATGCTGGTAGAAAATTAACAGAGCAGCAAGCAAATGCCACTTTGCCTGAAGTACCACATAATGTGCACTGGAATAAGGGATTTATATCAAATCCTTCTGTGTAGTAAGGTGTAACACAGAAGGCTGACAAGCCTTCCATCAGGTTATAGCTTAGTTATGCTGAGTTTGTAAAGGAGAGGTATGAAGGAAACAAGTACCATGCCTCCATGTGCTTTTTCAGCAAGCCATCTTGTTATCCTGTTGTGAGGTATCATATTATTCTTTGCATAACACTGATTTAGGAAATGAAAACAGTGTCATCATGCCACAGTGACACGTAACCTCAATAATAACTATCAGGATCAACAACTAATTTAATAATCACTGTAGTTCGTTACTGTCATATATATTGTAGCAATTTAATTTGGCATAAGGCTAGCATGCATGATAGTCAGGACAGACAAGGCTGTGTCCATACACTAAGTTTTATAAACTATTCCAAGGGATAGCATTTAGGGACTTGGAAAATGTGCACTTCTTATGAAAGTGTATAGAAAGGAATGTGGACTCTGGGCAATAAGTATGACTATTCTGTAACAGATGTGGAGGCAGTTGACTATCTAGCAATTCATCTCTTAAGCCACTTGTCATGATGAGGCCTACTTACTATGAAAATGAGCACTGCCCTTTTTTATACCATGGCTACACGGTTAGAGGGATCAGTTGTATGACCAGAAGTGAAGTAGTTTACCTTGGATAATCAGAACCTTAGAATTTGTGGTTATAGCTCATTGCACTAGGGTGGACCTAATGGCTGTACAACCTTATTGCCCTACATTCTTAGTGTTCCTATCAGTGTTGCTGCACAGGATGTGTAGCACAGAGTATTCATATGACACCTTGAGAGCACAACAGCAGACTAATTGCATGTTCAGCCAGTGCTATAAGAAGAGCTACAGTGCAGATCTACAGCATACAGGGTAGTGTGATATAATAATATCATGAACTAAATGAGATAATATAGAACTTATCAACAAGGAACAATCAGTAAAAACACTGAAGAAAACAGGTGTATAATGAAAAGTTTTCACCAGTGAAAAAACGTATTTTTCATCAGTATTCTGAGGAAGCATGAAATATATTCATAGATTCTGATGAAGTCGTGAGGCGAACTGCCGACGAAAGCGCTCAATAAACCTGTGGAAGTGCTTGCTACTTTAATGTTTCCTTGCTTGATTAGTTTTATGAAATACATTCTCATAAATCCAAGTTACAATGCAGTAAGCATTAATAATGACTTGCATACTCAACCACAGTGGTATACAATTAGGCCACTAAATAGTTAATCGTCAAATATATAAGTTGCCTAATAAGCTGATATAGTGAAGTATACAATTTATCTAATAAAATCACCACATCAGCTTTGCAGAGTCATGACCTTTTTCACTTATTGATACCATACGAGCCATATATGGCTAAAATAGGTGTCACTTCCCAGCAGGAGTTGAAGTTTTGAAGTTTGTGTGTCCTCCCTGTATCTGCATAGGTTTTCAGTTTTCTAGTAATTACTTTTTTGGCAGCCACCATTATTAGACACAGCAATGCCTTACATTGTCTAGTCGATTCCAATGCTGTATCATAGTAAAGAAACGTCATGTCCCTTGTCAGACCAATCTGCCTATCCAACATCTCTGATAGTGCATCGCGCAAGGAATCTTTAAAGTTTGCCAACTCACAACACTCCCAGAAAATATGTTTCCAATTACCTCTTTCTTCCCTGTCACACCTCCAGCATTTGCTGTCTGCCCGAGGAAAAGTTCTCTGGAGTCTACTTGGTGTATAGAAATATGTATGGAAACACTTCCAGCCGGTCACATTCAAAATGTATGCTGACAGGTGATGTAGTGATCTTTAAGATTGCTATGAGGAATGGATCTGTGACTTGCTTGTTTTGCCTGTAGGATAAGTTCTACTTCCCTGGCACTCAGGACTGGAAAACAATAGGTAATAGAAACTGAATAAGTATGATGCATTGGCTCATTCTGTAGTCTTAGAGGGAAAATCTAGCATTTCACATTCTAAAAATGTCTCTTTAAAAATGAATATTCAGACATTGCAATGGAGTAAGAAAGTTTAACAGATCTATTTGTTTGAATATGGTTTCACTCAAAGTATATTCTTGAATCAATGGAAAGGCTCTATATTAACCACTTGCACACTTTTACTAGTTTCATTTTTTCCCTTTTTTCAGTAAAGTTACAAAAACAAAGTGTTTTGACTCGCATTCTTTTTCTTTCCCTAGCTACAGAAATTTCAGTCTGGATTCAGAAACTGGGACAAAACTGAAGTGGTAAGTAAACTGATTTGTTTTATACCTATTCTAACCATGAGCCACAAGGGGAGGAATATCGACAGATCAAAAGGTAGATATAGATATATCTTTGCATATAACACAATTTACAAAAAATGCTGTGACTATATTGTAATTTGCTTATGTTTATTTCATCTGTTGCATATAAATGACTCAGGTCTCATGAAAAAGCTCAACAGTAAAATGGTGTTATACATATTAATCCATGACATAGGGTAATTTATGCTGTCAATTTAAGTTTAATGCTTTATCTACTTAACTTGAACTAACAGAAATTTGAAATTATTTGCTTGCTTTTAATGAAAAGTATTTCAAATAGTACATCAAATTAATAAAATAAAAATAATGAATATTTTCTCTATTGGCTTGATATATATGTTATTTTTTCACTTCTCTGAATGGATTAGCTATTCCATTAAACTAATTTCTGAATGCAGTGTGCCAGTACAAGCTTATATGATATATTTCATAAATACAGAGATATAAAAATGGGTTACATTCTACTTGCTGTTTACTCTAAAAAGCTAGACGTGTGTGACACATTAACTTGATGGCAGAGCTAAGCTCAACACAAGCATCATCTAATACTATAATGGCTGCAGGTATGTCCTATTTAACTGCTTTATTTAGGAAAACAGATTATTGATATATAATGAAGCATACTAATGTCTTGTCTTCTCATACATAAAGTGAGCTAAAAGGCCAATGTATTGTATAAAATGGTGGTGCTGCTGTTTTGTTGACTGAAAAAGAGCATCCTATGGCATTTTGGAGGGGATAGCTTAGATGATTATTGGGCTACATAAATATCTGCAAATCAGTTAGATGTACATTTGATAAAATCTATATCTGCATATGTAAAAAGTGTTTTAGAGCAAGCATCATGTATAACAGGTACGTATCTGGAGCAGAAACCGCAAACAGGAGATCTACCCTAAGTCAGAGCCCAAGTACTGGCACTTGAAATATGTTGCATTTGCAGCTCTACTGCATAAATTGTAGGCATTGCACTTACAGTGCAAGATCCTAACAGCCAGAATGGGAGAGTATGAAGATTAAAGGCATGAGAGCAATGGGGTTAGGAAAGGAATAGAAGGACTAGATGTTCCCCATCCAATATCTTTTGGGTACATAGGTTCATATAAACCAAGGGGGTTCCTTCCTCATTTTACATATCCTCTTTCATTAATACTGACAGCTTTCACTGGTCACATTGAACAGACATTGTACAGGTAGGTCATCTTTCTATGCATATATATATTTTGGACTATGATGAAAACAAGAATGGACTCTCACTGTACAGACATCATGTAAAATGGTGTAGGCTATTTATTGTAGCATTATCAGACAAAAAAGTGGATAATCCCACCACTGTAAAAACTTAAACAGAAATATAAAAACAACTATCAAGTTTCCTGCAGTGCTGGTTTTCCGGTACAAAAAACAGGTCCATTATCTTAAAAAAAAAAAAAAAATCAAGAGGTACATTTTTAAAACATACTTTATCTTAAATTACTGTGGTCATGGTAGTGAGCCGTAATCCCTAAGCAGTGGACAATTTCTAATAAACTTAATCAAAGGGTGTTCCTAGGCTGAGTGTGGAGAAGATCCATGTTAATCAGTGCTCTACCCTGATAAACAAATAAAAATGGAAAACAAGTCAAATAAAAAGAAGCCAAATGAAATCAAGCCAAAACAAATACCAAAAGCATGAAAGAATGTGTATATCAGGTGACTAGTAAGCTCAGAATAAAGGTACTTACTGCTCTTGCATTGTGTTGATAAGTGGGGCACTGTTTGGTCGATGTAGCAGTCATTGTGTACTCTCCCTATATACTGTTGCACCACAAGGTGAATTCCATTGACTCAGTATACCATGATTTGACTGTTTTATATTGAAATTAATCTCTTACATATTTAAGCCATAGTTATTTGAGTGGCATTTACTGTTGTAATAATACTTTGTAAAAGGTGATTTCAATATTTTCCAAAATGGATGCTATCTTTTTGGTTAACTTCTTATGGTAGCTTTGGCAGTATCGTGTGCTCTATGACTAAAGGGTAGTCTAGGAGAAGGATGTACTTATGGGATCATACAGCAGCATAGGACATTTATTGGTTCACATGTTAGCTAGTGCTGAGGTGCATCATGGTTGTTTACTTAAAGACAGCATTTTAAAGAAACTGTCATTCCCTACACAGACTGACGAGCATTGTGTGCTGGCGGACGGAGGTGAAATGCTTTGTATTTCACTGAAGGGAAGAGAAACTTTTGCCTAAAACCTTAAAGATGCCAACTGTGGTAATAATACTCCATTTCAGGTGGACAGGACAAGGTACCACTTGCCGTTAGTTGGGACATAAATGAAGAATGAAGATTTTGATTCGACTTGTAAAATGCAGTGCATGAGCAAGTTTGGGATACTGTATGGTTAGCTTTTTACAATATGGAACATTAATTGTAGTGGACACTGTGGCTGTCTAAACTTCACGCCTTTCTGCATACTGGAGGCAGGTCTTGGTGGACCTTATAAAATACTCTAATCACAAACCAGTGCTTCCAGATGGTTTAAAGTGCAAATTGTAGTAAAAGGCCCTATTTATTTATTTCTCTGTCTATATTAAATAGGCTAGAGCTCTGATTCCTGCTGAATGTCTTCAGACTCAGTTCTGTACCCTTGTCTGGTTACGTGACTTGTTCAGAGTCACACAGCAGATGGAGAGTGAAGGAATCAAACCACATACAACAGGAAGCAGGTCACATTCTCAGTCCTCTATTATAACTCTCAGGCAAAATGTCAGGACCAGAAATCTCAAATGCAGCTTTCACAATCTGTCAGCCATTGAGCCATGATGGGCTTAAGGTATTAGGTTAAATGACTAGTGTTTCCAGTAGTACACAGTGTTTATTTTCTTTTAAAATTACTGCTTAGACTGTAGAATCCAACTGTCTGTCTATGGGAGGTGAGTGCATAACATAGAGCATTGTTTACCTAATATTCAGGCTAAAAATACAGTGTTTCAAGTTGTATGCAGTGATTATATATATTATATCATTATTATTATTATTATTATTATTACATTCAAGACTTTAAGTGTATTTCATGGTATTATCAATGTAATTATTGAAATTATAAAGACTTAAGTTCAACAAGAATGAAAAAATGTTGGTTGCTGCCTGTCTATCTACAAAGAGTTCAGTAGTCAAAATAACTACAACTAAGTATAATGTCATGAAAATTATGTTGTCTAGTAACCTCTAGCAAACTTAGGGCTCTCTTTGACAGCCTAATACAGATACATCTATAATGGTAGCACAGTTACTCTCAGTGAAGGATCTAAATGAACAGCAGGCATTAGTTCCAGGTACGTAGGGAGTGTTGCTACTAAAATGGAACCACATGCATAGATACTGGGTACGTGAAACCAAATAGAAACAGGAGTATCTGAGATAGGTGGATCTCACATGATTTGTAGTTTACGTTTTAGCTACCTCTTGAGTTGGAAGAGAGTGAAGGGTTTAATCTTTGGAATATCTGGGGTGGGATGCTTTAGATACCAAGACGGATGGATCATAAGGACAGATGTAAAGTGGTAGCATTTCAATATCTATGGCATAATTGGGTAGAATTGGGGTGCTATTACAGTCTTAGGGATGGTGAGGACAGATGTAAAGTAGTAGCATTTCAAAAGTAGTAGCATTTCAATATCTATGGCATAACTGGGTAGAACTAGGGTGCTGTTACAAACTGAATTCAGACAGAATGAATAGCCAGGATAACATGTATGCAAAACTTCACAGCATTCATGAGGATGATGATGGGTGGTCAGTAAGTGTATGTTATTTTAATTCATCTATAAACTAGGAGATGTCTAGTTATCAGAGACTTGTAAAGTATTAAAGGTTGTATGCCAGCTAAAATAACTGGGTTACTGGTAGCTTGGAATTCCCTTTTTCCATAGGCTAGTGAGCATGCAGATTTTGCTCTGCAAAAACATATTGATAATCGAGTTATCCGACATTTGCTGATAAAGAAAGGTTTAAATTTGAACCTAGAAAGTTATGTAGGGGCAAAGCTTTATCTGGCTATTTTATAATGCTGCTTGGGTGGAGGGGGGTGACTTGTCGATGTGTACTTGCTTTTTGGCATTTACACTTTCTGTTAACTGAGAAAAAGAGAATATATGCAGTGTGAATACTATGTATAATGTTAAGGAGTGAGAGGACTATCCTGTGTGCATTATGTCAGGAAATGGGGAATGGAGGTTAAGGAGTATGTGAAAGAACCAAAGTCTCAGTGACAACTGACAGAACTAAAGCCACAGCAGCAGCTGGACTGTATACCTGACATCTCTAACAGACACAGAGACTTACAATACATTTTTACATGTCTTTCATGCCTGCTCTGTCATATCACACCCCACATATGTATACAAGAGATTTGGGAAATTCAAATCACCGGGGGGGGGGGGGGTTGACATCCTTAGTGGTTGTTAAACAGTTTCTTCTTCTTTCTCAGCAGATTACCTTTCTTTGTAATAATATGGAACTGAAGCTAGGTGAGGAAGACTGACGTAATTAAGAGTGATAGAAAGGGCCTATACAGTCACATGTTATACCTTTCATGGGGTTCCCCTTCAGAAGACTGAATGATCATAAGCTCGAAATTCATAAGCCTGAGACCAAAAGCCTGAAAACTCAAAAGCCTGTAAACTCAAAAGCCTGAAACCCAAAAGCCTGAAAACACACAAAATACATATACTGACTTTAATGTGGCTTCATTATTCTTAGCGCTATGGTGGAAATTTACGGGTTGGGTTCAAGTAAGTGTGTGATTGCTTTTACATTAGGGTTAGGGGTGGGTTAAGTGAGTTAGGGTTAGGGCGCAGGTTAGGCGTGTGTGCAATAGTGACAGACTTTAGGGTTAGGGGCAGTTTAAGTGAATTAAGGTTAGGGCGCGGGTTAGGTGAGTGTGCGATGGTGACGGATCTTAGGGTTAGGGTTTGGGTTAAGGTAAGTGCGTAGATAGTAGTGTCTTTGTACTGGCATATTAGCATTATTTGTATTCTGTGTGTTTTCAGACTTTTGAGTTTCAGGCTTTTGAGTTTTCAGGCTTATGAATTTTGAGCTTATGATCATTCAGTCTTCTGAAGGGGAACCCTTTCATGGACCTTGAGGTTAACTTAAGCACAGTTTAGAAACAAACCAGAAACATTTTCAAGTAGAATAAAAAATATTTCGCTTCCAATTGGATCTGCACATTGATTTATACTAAATCAAAATAAAAAAATAAAACCACATTATGTAAGTTGAAAATAAGGTCCTTTTAAATGACCCTTAGACTAACTCTTAAACTTTGTTTGTTTCTATTACATTAACTTGCTGCCTTCCGAGTTAAAACTCCCATGTAGTTCTGTAAATAATGGGTAGTAAAGGTTTTTTAATGATGCATTTATTTTATGAACTTACTAGCTTGATGCCATGTCCCAACAACTGCAAGTCTATATGGTTTGTGCCATCTATCGATTAGATCTTTTGCAGTTGGATCTAAAATTTATTAGAGAATGGGTGACCTGTACATCACCCATCTGACTGGAAAATGGACCTTCTCCAGCAAGCTGTTAACGTATAGGTAATGCTCACTGGAAAACAACTCTTCCACTTTTTGGCAGCTTATTTATACTCATTTAACAACTCTTTTACTGTTTAACAAGTGTAAAATTAAAACAAAAATATAATTAAAAAAATAAAAATAAAAAGTGTGTGTGCATGTTAGTTTCTATCTGCATGTGTGCCTGTATGCATTCTTACATGCATAATAGTGAGAGTGAGAGTGTGTGAGAGAGAGAGAGAGAGGGAGAAAGATCATACAGTGGCTGTAACAGGCAGTTCCTTAGTGCTTTTTGTAAAAAGTTAAGAGGTATGCATACCTCTCAACCTCTTTGCTCAAGAAATCTGGACAAAGCATAAAATAATGGGGTCAAAAAGAGGGATGGACTTCTAATATTGCTATTATAAAATTAGAAAATTGCTATAATTACAGGATTTATTTTAGCATGCATACGTGAAGGATACAACGTCTGAAACTCATGTAAATCATTATTTAGTGACTTTAACCTTTCAATGATTTGCAACAAACCACAACTTTTATGTGAAATAGACAAAAAAAAAGAGGCAAAAGATCGTGACATTCTGCAAAAATCTGTGCAGCTGAGAGGTATGGAGATATGAAACTTTTAATGGCTTATTCAACAAATCACTGAAGCCTCCACGATGAATTAGCAGCAAAGAATTTTATTTTTAAAATGAAACAAGCGCTTTCACGCACCTAACAAGTGCGCTTCATCAGGTTACAAAGTTTAAGAACAAATGTTAGTCTTATATAGTCATGGCATACACCCTGATTATCAGCATTTTTGGCGGCTAAAAGATAATTAGTCAATTAGAAATCACTTAATTTCATTAATGCTTAAAGCCATAGCTCATAAGGATGTTCCGCTTAGAATCTAATACAACTTTTAAAATCTTACCACTACTATAGTAAATAGTCTAAAAAATATATTAAAATATAACAAATATACACAGTGCATTTCCTTCAATTTATCAAAAAAACATATAGACATGAACTTAATACAACCCTAATATATATAAATTTATAATTCCTATTTATTCCTGTCTATATATTTACCTTAAATAGATGTAGTACATTATATTTATAATTTCAAGAATCTGCATAACAATTCATCCTATATGTAGTTTGATGACCATTAATATATAAAACAAATAATAACAATTAAATATATCATATAATATATCAAATTAAATCAGATATATAAACTGAAAAAAACAAAATAAATGTGAAGAAGAACAAGATGTGAAATTAGAACAGCCAAACTTGAGAAATCCCAAAAGAGAAATGGAGATGGGGGGGGGAGGGGGGGAGGAGGGATGGGAGGGAAGGGGCAGGAGGGGAAGGGGGGGAGGGGGGAGGGAAGGGGAAAAGAGGAACGGAAAAAATGGGAAGGGAAAGGAGGACGAAAGAATGAGGAAGGAAGGAAGGGAATGGGGAAAGTAGAAGTAAGAAAGTGAAGGGAAACATGGGGGGAGAGAAAATATATATAATAAAGAAAGAAAAAAAAAAGAAAAAGAAAAATGTGAGATAAAAGAAAAAGGGGAAGTAGAAGAGTTGTATAACTATAGTAATTGCACTGTCATATAAATTTGTAATAAGTAATAATAGTATAAAATGCACATATATCTCCAAAGCCCCCATTATATAAACCACCAGATAATCTTAACATAATATTATAGTTAATATCAAATCTAACCAACATGACACAGTCTTTCATAGCAGCGCTGGTCTAATACTAAGGGCTGTATTTAAACCTGGCTCTATATGTGCCCTAAGTGTTAGTATCCATTTCAATTCATAAAGCTCTAATGTGCCTAGTACGTTGCCTTCTCTTCTGTTAGGATATAATATCTGCAAAACCCTGAATTTAAACATATGGGATGGAAAAGATTGGCAATGCCTGGCTAAAACATTGTTTACATTCATTTTCCGTATATCATATATGTGGTTGTAGGCTCGATCTCTGAGCCTACGCGTTGTCATACCCACATAGTATACTTCACAATTCTCACATGTGGCCAGATATATTATATTTGTGGTATCACATGTGGCATAGAAATTGCATAAACTTAAAACCAATTTCTAAATTTTCATATGGTTGTTCATCTGTGATATATTTGCAGATACAACATTTCCTACAGGGGAATGTTCCTTGCCTAAAATTAGTCCTGATGTCTAATGGTGTATGTAATATTTTTTCTTTACATAATAATCTTTTCAAATTTGGACAATTACTATATCTGAAGTTAGGGTATTCACCCACCATGTTCTTCAATTCTTTATTCATACTAAGCAATTTCCAATTTTTGTATACGATCTCTTTTATGTACTTGACATCATTGGTGAATTTGATGTCATATTGCACTTTACCTATGTTTTGTTTGTTATAATATCTATGTGGACCTTGCTTATGGCAAATGTTGTAAACCAAATTATTTCTATCCTTAGAGCTTGTCAGCAAATGGGTTGGATAACCCCTATTCATAAAGCACTTAGTTTGAAAATTCAAAAGTTGTTCTCTGTCTTCAATATTGTTGCACAGCTTGTTTATTCTAGCCATCTGATTTTTCACAATGTTAGGAAAAATGTGCCGTGGATGCATACTCTCATGGTGGAGTATGCCATTTTTCCAACACGGTTTTCTGAATAGAGATGTAGTAAATCTATTCAGAATATTTTTTGTTATAGTTACATCAAGATAGTTAACCGTAACTGATGAAACTTCATACGTAAAACTAAGGAAGGAAGTGGTTGATTCCATATATTCAACGAAATCATGTAAGGATTTCACATTACCATTCCAAAAAAGGAGAATGTCATCTACAAATCTCCTATAGTAAATGGCATTGGCAATAAAGTTTTCATTATTGAGAATATGAGTTCTCTCCCATTGATATACTGCTATATTAGCATAGACGTTTGCACAGGGGGTGCCCATGGCTACCCCCCATGTTTGTCTATAGATTTTATCCTGATACATAAAGATGTTATTACTAAGTATCAATTCTAATAAAGTACAAATAATGAATTGCTCATTTTGATTAACCATATTATATTCATTTAAACAACTTCTAATAGCCTCGACCCCAAATTCATTAGGTATACTCGTAAACAAATTTCTTGTGTCCAAGGTAACCATTAGAGTATCAGGATTTACTTTTTCAAGCCAAGGGGAATTTTCAAGATCTTCCAACAGTTTAAACGAATTTTTAATATTGTAGGTATTGTTTCTATCAACGGGGCTAACTTATGCTGCACATATTGTGAGGCATTCTCCGTTACCCATGACTGGCCAGATACTATCGGCCGCACTGGTGGGGGATGTATCCCTTTGTGTATTTTGGGTAACCCCTTAATGATGGGAATTAAAGGGGCCCCAATATCCAGATAGTCATATAGCAGTTTATCAATGCACCTTGACATTAGGAGATCGTAGAATACATCTTGAACATTTCTAATAATCAACATGACATCTGATCTGCTTATCAATGAATATGCAGTGTCATCATTCAACATCTTATTCATCATGTCATTATAAAAACTGGAATCCATTATTACAACCCCCCCCCCCCCTTTATCTGCAGGTCTAAATATTATGCTATCATCATTACATAATAAGTCCAAGCTGTGTCTTTGCAACTCATCCATATTGAAGAATAATTTTTTATGTCTTTTTTCTTTATAATAGGCATAGAAATCAAATTCACATGCTCGTAAAAAGCACTCAATAGAGCTAGGTAGCGGTGGAGTGAAAGTGCTTTTCCTTTTAAGGGTAGTGGCTTTGAATATATGTTCATTAGATTCAGAGTCTTTAAAAAGAAGCTTCAAAGCCACTTTCCTGGTAAACTTTCGAAGCATTATTAGCGTGTCCGAAAGTTCACTGCCTCGAGAGGGAATAAACGATAATCCCCTGTTTAACACAGAGCATTCAGCTTCAGTTAAATTCCTAGACGAAATATTAAAAAACAAGGTGTTCAATGTTTCTTCTTCCTGTTCTCCCAGTTGTCGCCTGACATCTTGCGCTTCCCCCTTCCCCTGCTGGTGGATCGCATCTGTACACGATGCTTGTATGGAAGCGGGGAGTTTAAAGTAGATGCCACTTTGGGTGCAGTACTCGGTACACATACACCTTCCTTCGGTCTGGCCCCTGCTGTCGTACATTTCAAACCTTGCTGATTGCAGGGTAGAGAAGAGGCAGATGAGATAATATCTACTTCTGATTGTGGCGAAGCAGATACGCCACTATTGGATACAATGCTTTCTAAGTTGCCGGTGTTGGTACTACTGTTGGAGCTACTTGCTACATCATTGTTAGTTTCATTAGTCTCTCCAGAAACTGCTGTTTCATTATATCTCGGCCATAGAAAAATATTGCCGGATTGGAAATCATTACAGTCTCGTCTCAACTTTTTTAACTTCACTTGCTCCAATTTATTGCTATAAAATGTTACTTGTGCTAACATATTATTTAACTTAGACATGCAATGCTCACTCTTATATTTTGCAATCATGTTTCTGTGCTCACCTTCAACTTTATTTATGAGTTCATTCTCTACCGGTTGGAAGTAATCAATGAGCAACCTCAAATAGCTGTTGCCGAGATCCAGGTTTAATTGTTGCCATCTTCGTAGGAGCTCTGGATGCGCCTCTCCATAGCTCGGCATGCAGAGGACGCGCATGCCTCGCGGAATGACCTTGAAATGCAAGCACGCCTCCAGGGGTTTCCTCTGCCAAATGAGCCTGTGAAGTTTGTAGAGGTCATTCTCCAGGCTCCTAAGTTCTCCATAAAATTCCTGCATGTTTTCATTATAGGTATTCACCACTGGTGGAGCATTACCTTGGTTATCAAAATTCAATAAAGAATTTTCACGTTGATAAAACAGCTCGTTCCAGTTTGTAACATCACTAGCAACTTTCGGTGTATAGTCCAACTCTATATTCAGAGTTTCCATCGCGTGTTGGTTAGCCGGGAGCAAGAACAGAAAAATCAAAAATATTAGCACCAAACCCAGCACGACCATCCAAGGCACCAGCAAACGAAAAACAGGATTATTCAACAAATCACTGAAGCCTCCACGATGAATTAGCATCAAAGAATTTTATTTTTAAAATGAAACAAGCGCTTTCACACACCTAACAAGTGCGCTTCATCAGGTTACAAAGTTTAAGAACAAATGTTAGTCTTATATAGTCATGGCATACACCCTGATTATCAGCATTTTTGGCGGCTAAAAGATAATTAGTCAATTAGAAATCACTTAATTTCATTAATGCTTAAAGCCATAGCTCATAAGGATGTTCCGCTTAGAATCTAATACAACTTTTAAAATCTTACCACTACTATAGTAAATAGTCTAAAAAATATATTAAAATATAACAAATATACACAGTGCATTTCCTTCAATTTATCAAAAAACCATATAGACATGAACTTAATACAACCCTAATATATATAAATTTATAATTCCTATTTATTCCTGTCTATATATTTACCTTAAATAGATGTAGTACATTATATTTATAATTTCAAGAATCTGCATAACAATTCATCCTATATGTAGTTTGATGACCATTAATATATAAAACAAATAATAACAATTAAATATATCATATAATATATCAAATTAAATCAGATATATAAACTGAAAAAAACAAAATAAATGTGAAGAAGAACAAGATGTGAAATTAGAACAGCCAAACTTGAGAAATCCCAAAAGAGAAATGGAGATAGAGGGGGTGGGGGGGGAGGAGGGATGGGAGGGAAGGGGCAGGAGGGGAAGGGAGGGGGAAGGGGGGGAGGGAAGGGGAAAAGAGGAACGGAAAAAATGGGAAGGGAAAGGAGGATGAAAGAATGAGGAAGGAAGGAAGGGAATGGGGAAAGAAGAAGTAAGAAAGTGAAGGGAAACATGGGGGGAGAGAAAATATATATAATAAAGAAAGAAAAAAAAAAAAAAAAAAAAAAAAAAGAAAAAGAAAAATGTGAGATAAAAGAAAAAGGGGAAGTAGAAGAGTTGTATAACTATAGTAATTGCACTGTCATATAAATTTGTAATAAGTAATAATAGTATAAAATGCACATATATCTCCAAAGCCCCCATTATATAAACCACCAGATAATCTTAACATAATATTATAGTTAATATCAAATCTAACCAACATGACACAGTCTTTCATAGCAGCGCTGGTCTAATACTAAGGGCTGTATTTAAACCTGGCTCTATATGTGCCCTAAGTGTTAGTATCCATTTCAATTCATAAAGCTCTAATGTGCCTAGTACGTTGCCTTCTCTTCTGTTAGGATATAATATCTGCAAAACCCTGAATTTAAACATATGGGATGGAAAAGATTGGCAATGCCTGGCTAAAACATTGTTTACATTCATTTTCCGTATATCATATATGTGGTTGTAGGCTCGATCTCTGAGCCTACGCTGTCATACCCACATAGTATACTTCACAATTCTCACATGTGGCCAGATATATTATATTTGTGGTATCACATGTGGCATAGAAATTCGGTATAAACTTAAAACCAATTTCTAAATTTTCATATGGTTGTTCATCTGTGATATATTTGCAGATACAACATTTCCTACAGGGGAATGTTCCTTGCCTAAAATTAGTCCTGATGTCTAATGGTGTATGTAATATTTTTTCTTTACATAATAATCTTTTCAAATTTGGACAATTACTATATCTGAAGTTAGGGTATTCACCCACCATGTTCTTCAATTCTTTATTCATACTAAGCAATTTCCAATTTTTGTATACGATCTCTTTTATGTACTTGACATCATTGGTGAATTTGATGTCATATTGCACTTTACCTATGTTTTGTTTGTTATAATATCTATGTGGACCTTGCTTATGGCAAATGTTGTAAACCAAATTATTTCTATCCTTAGAGCTTGTCAGCAAATGGGTTGGATAACCCCTATTCATAAAGCACTTAGTTTGAAAATTCAAAAGTTGTTCTCTGTCTTCAATATTGTTGCACAGCTTGTTTATTCTAGCCATCTGATTTTTCACAATGTTAGGAAAAATGTGCCGTGGGTGCATACTCTCATGGTGGAGTATGCCATTTTTCCAACACGGTTTTCTGAATAGAGATGTAGTAAATCTATTCAGAATATTTTTTGTTATAGTTACATCAAGATAGTTAACCGTAACTGATGAAACTTCATACGTAAAACTAAGGAAGGAAGTGGTTGATTCCATATATTCAACGAAATCATGTAAGGATTTCACATTACCATTCCAAAAAAGGAGAATGTCATCTACAAATCTCCTATAGTAAATGGCATTGGCAATAAAGTTTTCATTATTGAGAATATGAGTCCTCTCCCATTGATATACTGCTATATTAGCATAGACGTTTGCACAGGGGGTGCCCATGGCTACCCCCCATGTTTGTCTATAGATTTTATCCTGATACATAAAGATGTTATTACTAAGTATCAATTCTAATAAAGTACAAATAATGAATTGCTCATTTTGATTAACCATATTATATTCATTTAAACAACTTCTAATAGCCTCGACCCCAAATTCATTAGGTATACTCGTAAACAAATTTCTTATGTCCAAGGTAACCATTAGAGTATCAGGATTTACTTTTTCAAGCCAAGGGGAATTTTCAAGATCTTCCAACAGTTTAAACGAATTTTTTAATATTGTAGGTATTGTTTCTATCAACGGGGCTAACTTATGCTGCACATATTGTGAGGCATTCTCCGTTACCCATGACTGGCCAGATACTATCGGCCGCACTGGTGGGGGATGTATCCCTTTGTGTATTTTGGGTAACCCCTTAATGATGGGAATTAAAGGGGCCCCAATATCCAGATAGTCATATAGCTGTTTATCAATGCACCTTGACATTAGGAGATCGTAGAATACATCTTGAACATTTCTAATAATCAACATGACATCTGATCTGCTTATCAATGAATATGCAGTGTCATCATTCAACATCTTATTCATCATGTCATTATAAAAACTGGAATCCATTATTACAACTCCCCCCCCTTTATCTGCAGGTCTAAATATTATGCTATCATCATTACATAATAAGTCCAAGCTGTGTCTTTGCAACTCATCCATATTGAAGAATAATTTTTTATGTCTTTTTTCTTTATAATAGGCATAGAAATCAAATTCACATGCTCGTAAAAAGCACTCAATAGAGCTAGGTAGCGGTGGAGTGAAAGTGCTTTTCCTTTTAAGGGTAGTGGCTTTGAATATATGTTCATTAGATTCAGAGTCTTTAAAAAGAAGCTTCAAAGCCACTTTCCTGGTAAACTTTCGAAGCATTATTAGCGTGTCCGAAAGTTCACTGCCTCGAGAGGGAATAAACGATAATCCCCTGTTTAACACAGAGCATTCAGCTTCAGTTAAATTCCTAGACGAAATATTAAAAAACAAGGTGTTCAATGTTTCTTCTTCCTGTTCTCCCAGTTGTCGCCTGACATCTTGCGCTTCCCCCTTCCCCTGCTGGTGGATCGCATCTGTACACGATGCTTGTATGGAAGCGGGGAGTTTAAAGTAGATGCCACTTTGGCAACTTTTAATGGCTGGCATTATTAACAGTTTAATCATGTATGTTTTTAAAGGTGCACCACTTCTGAATGTGTTTGTGTGTGTGTGTGTGTGTGTGTGTGTGTGTGTGTGTGTGTGTGTGTGTGTGTGTGTGTGTGAGAGAGAGAGAGAGAGGATGTATAGTGATTTAATGCTTAACAAACTTATATTTTGGATGTAAAATACTTTCTCCAGCAACAGTTGTATATACAAAAGAAGTATGAAATGTTAGGAGAAAGAACTATTTTACACCAAAAATATTAGAAAAACTATATAGCAATTAAATAAAAACAAACAAATATAAAACAATGTAACAAATAGCCTATTCTCCAAGCACAATGATGCCCCAGAGGGTGTGTGTTATTGTTTAAATAATGCCTTTCAAGGGTGCAGAAGCTCCTGGGTGGGTGTTATTTACACAACAAAATCCTGTTGGGCATCATTGCTTACTTATGAATAAATGTAAATTTTAAAGCAATTTATTAGATATCAAATTGACTCACAAACAGAAACTAGGAAATTAAGGTGTGTGGCTATACCTCTTCCCTTAACGTCTGTTCTTTGCCCACTCTGATTTGGCATTTATTTCTAAGAGGTCAAGATTAAGGGTTTATGGCTAATCAGGTTTGCCGATGATAATAAATTTCACGCTATCATGAAGTGCTCAGAGGACATCGAAGTCCTCTGAGAGGACCTTTCCCAACCATATAACTGGTGTCCAAACAATGGTTAAAACTAAATGCCAACAAATGCATAATTGTCAAGCATGACGTTTTGTGTAACTATCACACTGACACCACATCCCTAAATGTTGATCCCATTATTAGGGATCTGAGAACCTATGTCCACAATGAACTGTCCTTTGATCAGCACATAACCACTACTGTAAGGTAGTCCTTTTTCATTGCACCTTTTAAATCAAGTTATGGCATCCTGCTTAAGGGATGTAATCATTCCACTGTACTCAGTTCTAATCAGGCCAATCGTTGAATATAGTGCCCCACTAGGTTTGCACGTGTCTGAACACTTGTCACAACTGGAATGATCACAAAGTTTTTTTTTTAATTAAATAAATAAAAAAAATAGATCAAGAGCTTAAATAACAAAAACTAGATAGCTCATCTCAAAGCCTTGCCACTTTTCTAGGTATCATACAGGCTACTAACAGGTGATGTCTGCCTTGCATATACAACCTTAACAGACCCTATGCTTTTAGACTTATTACACATTTGCAAGTCCATTTGTAATGTGAACATCAACTCAAGGGATGTTTTTGAATTTTTCAAGAGTGTCATTTTTTCCTGACTTTTGACAATAAAGTATTCCAGTTTGGAGCTAACTTAAAAACAATGCATTTTTTTCAATGTCCTTAATACAAGAAGGTATTGTTTCAGATAACTGTAGTATCAACATAAGTTTTAAGATTAGCTGTGTCCCGTAACAACATTCAGCTAGTTTAAAGAAAAGAAAGCTGAGAATAGCAGTTGTTCTTGTGGCAACTATTTGCCAGTCAACTTATTTTAACATGTTACAACTACGTTTTCAATGACCAGCTAACATAATTAGGTGGCAGATTTTATTTCCTGTGAGTTGAAGGATATTACTGTGGCAAGTTTCAAGCAAAATAAGGAAGAAGCATTTAACCATAGGTAACAATGCTTAGATCACAATAGCTTTCTTTCCAACATCAGAGGGAAGATTTATGGGATGATTGCATGAAGAGAAAGTGAATTGCTCACTAAATATGATTATTGATTAAGTTATGATAGATTAACAGTTGTTCATTAATGAAGTATAGATGGTGGAGTCATGAAAAAATGTGTATGGTACAAATATTTGTCAGGCAATGCTGGTAGAAAATGAACAGAGCAGCAAGCAAATGCCACTTTGCCTGAAGTACCACATAATGTGCACTGGAATAAGGGATTTATATCAAATCCTTCTGTGTAGTAAGGTGTAACACAGAAGGCTGACAAGCCTTCCATCAGGTTATAACTTAGTTATGCTTAGTTTGTAAAGGAGAGGTATGAAGGAAACAAGTACCATGCCTCCATGTGCTTTTTCAGCAAGCCATCTTGTTATCCTGTTGTGAGGTATCATATTATTCTTTGCATAACACTGATTTAGGAAATGAAAACAGTGTGATCATGTCACAGTGACATGTAACCTCAATAATAACTATCAGGATCAACAACTAATTTAATAATCACTGTGGTTCGTTACTGTCATATATATTGTAGCAATTTAATTTGGCATAAGGCTAGCATGCATGATAGTCAGGACAGACAAGGCTGTATCCATACACTAAGTTTTATAAACTATTCCAAGGGATAGCATTTAGGGACTTGGAAAATGTGCACTTCTTATGAAAGTGTATAGAAAGGAATGGGGACTCTGGGCAATAAGTATTACTATTCTATAATAGATGTGGTGGCAGTTGACTATCTAGCAATTCATCTCTTAAGCCACTTGTCATGATGAGGCCTACTTACTATGAAAATGAGCACTGCCTTTTTTTATACCATGGCTACATGGTTAGAGGGATCAGTTGTATGACAAGAAGTGAAGTAGTTTACCTTGGATAAGATAATCAGAACCTTAGAATTTGTGGTTATGGCTCATTGCACTAGGGTGGACCTAATGGCTGCACAACCTTATTGCCCTACATTCTTAGTGTTCCTATCAGTGTTGCTGCACAGGATGTGTAGCACAGAGTATTCATATGGCACCTTGAGAGCACAACAGCAGACTAATTGCATGTTCAGCCAGTGCTATAAGAAGAGCTACAGTGCAGATCTACAGCATACAGGGTAGTGTGATATAATAATATCATGAACTAAATGAGATAATATAGAACTTATCAACAAGGAACAGTCAGTAAAAACACTGAAGAAAACAGGTGTATAATGAAAAGTTTTCACCACTGAAAAAACGTATTTTCACCAGTATTCTGAGGAAGCATGAAATATATTCATAGATTCTGATGAAGTTGTGAGGCGAACTGCCGACGAAAGCGCTCAATAAACTTGTGGAAGTGCTTGCTACTTTAGTGTTTCCTTGCTTGAGGAGTTTTATGAAATACATTCTCATGAATCCAAGTAACAATGCAGTAAGCATTAATAATGACTTGCATACTCAACCACAGTGGTATACAATTAGGCCACTAAATAGTTAATCGTCAAATATATAAGTTGCCTAATAAGCTGATATAGTGAAGTATACAATTTATCTAATAAAATCACCACATCGGCTTTGCAGAGTCATGACCTTTTTCACTTATTGATACCATATGAGCCATATATGGCTAAAATAGGTGTCACTTCCCAGCAGGAGTTGAAGTTTTGAAGTTTGTGTGTCCTCCCTGTATCTGCATAGGTTTTCAGTTTTCTAGTAATTACTTTTTTGGCAGCCACCATTATTAGACACAGCAAGGCCTTACATTGTCTAGGCAATTCCAATGCTGTATCATAGTACAGAAATGTCATGTCCCTTGTCAGACCAATCTGCCTATCCAACATCTCTGATAGTGCATCGCACAAGGAATCTTTAAAGTCTGCCAACTCACAACACTCCCAGAAAATATGTTTCCAATTACCTCTTTCTTCCCTGTCACACCTCCAGCATTTGCTGTCTGCCCAAGGAAAATTTCTCTGGAGTCTACTTGGTGTATAGAAATATGTATGGAAACACTTCCAGCCGGTCACATTCAAAATGTATGCTGACAGGTGATGTAGTGATCTTTAAGATTGCTATGAGGAATGGATCTATGACTTGCTGGTTTTGCCTGCTAGGATAAGTTCTATTTCCTTGGCACTCAGGACTGGAATACAATAGGTAATAGAAACTGAATAAGTATGATGCATTGGCTCATTCTGTAGTCTTAGAGGGAGAATCTAGCATTTCACATTCTAAAAATGTCTCTTTAAAAATGAATACTCAGACATTGCAATGGAGTAAGAAAGTTTAACAGATCTATTTGTTTGAATATGGTTTCACTCAAAGTATAGTCTTGAAACAATGGAAAGGCTCTATATTAACCACTTGCACACTTTTACTAGTTTCATTTTTTCCCTTTTTTCAGTAAAGTTACAAAAACAAAGTGTTTTGACTCGCATTCTTTTTCTTTCCCTAGCTACAGAAATTTCAGTCTGGATTCAGAAACAGGGACAAAACTGAAGTGGTAAGTAAACTGATTTGTTTTATACCTCTTCTAACCATGAGCCACAAGGGGAGGAATATAGACAGATCAAAAGATAGATATAGATATATCTTTGCATATAACACAATTTACAAAAAATGCTGTGACTATATTGTAATTTGCTTATGTTTATTTCATCTGTTGCATATAAATGACTCAGGTTTCATGAAAAAGCTCAACAGTAAAATGGTGTTATACATATTAATCCATGACATAGGGTCATTTATGCTGTCAATTTAAGTTTAACGCTTTATCTACTTAACTTGAACTAACAGGAAATTGAAATTATTTGCTTGCTTTTAATGAAAAGTATTTCAAATAGTACATCAAATTAATAAAATAAAAATAATGAATAATTTCTCTATTGGCTTGATATATATGTTATTTTTTCACTTCTCTGAATGGATTAGCTATTCCATTAAACTAATTTCTGAATGCAGTGTGCCAGTACAAGCTTATATGATATATTTCATAAATACAGAGATATAAAAATGGGTTACATTCTACTTGCTGTTTACTCTAAAAAGCTAGACGTGTGTGACACTTTAACTTGATGGCAGAGCTAAGTTCAACACAAGCATCATCTAATACTATAATGGCTGCAGGTATGTCCTATTTAACTGCTTTATTTAGGAAAACAGATTATTGATATATAATGAAGCATACTAATGTCTTGTCTTCTCATATATAAAGTGAGCTAAAAGGCCAATGTATTGTATAAAATGGTGGTGCTGCTGTTTTGTTGACTGAAAAAGAGCATCCTATGGCATTTTGGAGGGAATAGCTTAGATGATTATTGGGCTACATAAATATCTGCAAATCAATTAGATGTACATTTGATAAAATCTATATCTGCATATGTAAAAAGTGTTTTAGAGCAAGCATCATGTATAACAGGTACGTATGTGGAGCAGAAACAGCAAACAGGAGATCTACCCTAAGTCAGAGCCCAAGTACTGTCACTTGAAATATGTTGCATTTGCAGCTCTACTGCATAAATTGTAGGCATTGCACTTACAGTGCAAGACCCTAACAGCCAGAATGGGAGAGTATGAAGATTAAAGGCATGAGAGCAATGGGGTTAGGAAAGGAATAGAAGGATTAGATGTTCCCCATCTAATATATTTTGGGTACATAGGTTCATATAAACCAAGGGGGTTCCTTCCTCATTTTACATATCCTCTTTCACTAACACTGACAGCTTTCACTGGTCACTTTGAATAGACATTGTACAGGTAGGTCATCTTTCTATGCATATATATATTTTGGACTATGATGAAAACAAGAATGGACTCCCACTGTACAGACATCATGTAAAACAGTGTAGGCTATTTATTGTAGCATTATCAGACAAAAAAGTGGATAATCCCACCACTGTAAAAACTTAAACAGAAATATAAAAACAACTATCAAGTTTCCTGCAGTGCTGGTTTTCCGGTACAAAAAAAGGTCCATTATCTTAAAAAAAAAAAAATCAAGAGGTACATTTTTAAAACATACTTTATCTTAAATTACTGTGGTCATGGTAGTGAGCCGTAATCCCTAAGCAGTGGACAATTTCTAATAAACTTAATCAAAGGGTGTTCCTAGGCTGAGTGTGGAGAAGATCCATGTTAATCAGGGCTCTACCCTGATAAACAAATAAAAATGCAAAACAAAGTCAAAGAAAAAGAAGCCAAATGAAATCAAGCCAAAAAAAATCCCAAAAGCATGAAAGAATGTGTATATCAGGTGACTAGTAAGCTCAGAATAAAGGTACTTACTGCTCTTGCATTGTGTTGATAAGTGGGGCACTATTTGGTCGATGTAGCGGTCATTGTGGACTCTCCCTATATACTGTTGCACCACAAGGTGAATTCCATTGACTCAGTATACCATGATTTGACTGTTTTATATTGAAATTAATTTCTTACATATTTAAGCCATAGTTATTTGAGTGGCATTTACTGTTGTAATAATACTTTGTAAAAAGTGATTTCAATATTTTCCAAAATGGATGCTATCTTTTTGGTTAACTTCTTATGGTAGCTTTGGCAGTATCGTGTGCTCTATGACTAAAGGGTAGTCTAGGAGAAGGATGTACTTATGGGATCATACATCAGCATAGGACATTTATTGGTTCACATGTTAGCTAGTGCTGAGGTGCATCATGGTTGTTTACTTAAAGACAGCATTTTAAAGAAACTGTCATTCCCTACACAGACTGACGAGCATTGTGTGCTGGCGGGCGGAGGTGAAATGCTTTGTATTTCACTGAAGGGAAGAGAAACTTTTGCCTAAAACCTTAAAGATGCCAACTGTGGTAATAATACTCCATTTCAGGTGGACAGGGCAAGGTACCACTTGCCGGTAGTTAGGACATAAATGAAGAATGAGGATTTTGATTCGACTTGTAAAATGCAGTGCATGAGCAAGTTTGGGATACTGTATGGTTAGCTTTTTACAATATGGAACATTAATTGTAGTGGACACTGTGGCTGTCTAAACTTCACCCCTTTCTGCATACTGGAGGCAGGTCTTGGTGGACCTTATAAAATACTCTAATCACAAACCAGTGCTTCCAGATGGTTTAAAGTGCAAATTGTAGTAAAAGGCCCTATTTATTTATTTATCTGTCTTTATTAAATAGGCTAGAGCTCTGATTCCTGCTGAACGTCTTCAGACTCAGTTCTGTACCCTTGTCTGGTTAAGTGACTTGTTCAGAGTCACACAGCAGATGGAGAGTGAAGGGATCAAGCCACATAGAACAGGAAGCAGGTCACATTCTCAATCCTCTATTATAACTCTCAGGCAAAATGTCAGGACCAGAAATCTCAAATGCAGCTTTCACAATCTGTCAGCCTTTGAGCCATGATGGGCTTAAGGTATTACGTTAAATGACTAGTGTTTCCAGTAGTACACAGTGTTTATTTTCTTTTAAAATTACTGCTTAGACTGTAGAATCCAACTGTCTGTCTATGGGAGGTGAGTGCATAACATAGAGCATTGCTTACCTAATATTCAGGCTAAATATACAGTGTTTCAAGTTGTATGCAGTGATTATATATATTATATTATTATTATTATTATTATTACATTCAAGACTTTAAGTGTATTTCATGGTATTATCAATGTAATTATGGAAATTTTAAAGACTTAAGTTCAACAAGAATGAAAAAATGCTGGTTGCTGCCTGTCTATCTACAAAGAGTTCAGTAGTCAAAATACCTACAATTAAGTATAATGTCATGAAAATTATGTTGTCTAGTAACCTCTAGCAAACTTGGGCTCTCTTTGACAGCCTAATACAGATACATCTATAATGGTAGCACAGTTACTCTCAGTGAAGGATTGAAATGAACAGCAGGCATTAGTTCCAGGTACGTAGGGAGTGTTGCTACTAAAATGGAACCACATGCATAGATACCTGGTACGTGAAACCAAATAGAAACAGGAGTATCTGAGATAGGTGGATCTCACATGATTTGTAGTTTACGTTTTAGCTACCTCTTGAGTTGGAAGAGAGTGAAGGGTTTAATCTTGGGAATATCTGGGGTGGGATGCTTTAGATACCAAGACGGATGGATCATAAGGACAGATGTAAAGTGGTAGCATTTCAATATCTATGGCATAATTGGGTAGAACTGGGGTGCTATTACAGTCTTAGGGATGGTGAGGACAGATGTAAAGTAGTAGCATTTCAAAAGTAGTAGCATTTCAATATCTATGGCATAACTGGGTAGAACTAGGGTGCTGTTACAAACTGAATTCAGACAGAATGAATAGCCAGGATAACGTCTGCAAAACTTCACAGCATTCATGAGGATGATGATGGGTGGTCAGTAAGTGTATGTTATTTTAATTCATCTATAAACTAGGAGATGTCTAGTTATCAGAGACTTGTAAAGTATTAAAGGTTGTATGCTAGCTAAAATAACTGGGTTACTGGTAGCTTGGCATTCCCTTTTTCCATAGGCTAGTGAGCATGCAGATTTTGCTCTGCAAAAATAAATTGATAATCGAGTCATCCGACATTTGCTGATAAAGAAAGGTTTAAATTTGAACCTAGAAAGTTATGTAGGGGCAAAGCTTTATCTGGCTATTTTATAATGCTGCTTGGGTGGAAGGGGGTGACTTGTCAATGTGTACTTGCTTTTTGGCTTTTACATGTTTTGTTAACTGAAAAAAAGAGAATATATGCAGTGTGAACATTATTTATAATGTTAAGGAGTGAGAGGCCTATCCTGTGTGCATTATGTCAGGAAATGGGGAATGGAGGTTAAGGAGTATGTGAAAGAACCAAAGTCTCAGTGACAACTGACAGAACTAAAGCCACAGAAGCAGCTGGACTGAATACCTGACATCTCTAACAGACACAGAGACTTACAATACATTTTTACATGTCTTTCATGCCTGCTCTGTCATATCACACCCCACATATGTATACAAGAGATTCGGGAAATTCAAATCACCGGGGGGGGGGGGGTTGACATCCTTAGTGGTTGTTAAACAGTTTCTTCTTCCTCAGCAGATTACCTTTCTTTGTAATCATATGGAACTGAAGCTAGGTGAGGAAGACTGAGGTAAAGAGTGATAGAAAGGGCCTATACAGTCACATGGTATACCTTTCATGGGGTTCCCCTTCAGAAGACTGAATGATCATAAGCTCGAAATTCATAAGCCTGAGACCAAAAGCCTGAAAACTCAAAAGCCTGTAAACTCAAAAGCCTGAAACTCAAAAGCCTGAAAACACACAAAATACATATACTGACTTTAATGTGGCTTCATTATTCTTAGCGCTATGGTGGAAATTTATGGGTTGGGTTCAAGTAAGTGTGTGATTGCTTTTACATTAGGGTTAGGGATGAGTTAAGTGAGTTAGGGTTAGGGCGCAGGTTAGGCGTGTGTGCGATAGTGACAGACTTTAGGGTTAGGGGCAGTTTAAGTGAATTAGGGTTAGGGCGCGGGTTAGGTGATTGTGCGATGGTGACAGATCTTAGGGTTAGGGTTTGGGTTAAGGTAAGTGCGTAGATAGTAGTGGCTTTGTACTGGCATATTAGCATTATTTGTATTCTGTGTGTTTTCAGACTTTTGAGTTTCAGGCTTTTGAGTTTTCAGGCTTATGAATTTCGAGCTTATGATCATTCAGTCTTCTGAAGAGGAACCCTTTCATGGACCTTAAGGTTAACTTAAGCACAGCTTAGAAACAAACCAGAAACATTTTCAAGTAGAATAAAAAATATTTTGCTTCCAATTGGATCTGCACATTGATTTATACTAAATCAAAATAAAAAAATAAAACCACATTATGTAAGTTGAAAATAAGGTCCTTTTAAATGACCCTTAGACTGACTCTTAAACTTTGTTTGTTTCTATTACATTAACTTGCTGCCTTCCGAGTTAAAACTCCCATGTAGTTCTGTAAATAATGGGTAGTAAAGGTTTTTTAATGATGCATTTATTTTATGAACTTACTAGCTTGATGCCATGTCCTAACAACTGCAAGTCTATATGGTTTGTGCCATCTATCGATTAGATGTTTTGCAGTTGGATCTAAAATTTACTAGAGAATGGGTGACCTGTACATCACCCATCTGACTGGAAAATGGACCTTCTCCAGCAAGCTGTTAACGTATAGGTAATGCTCACTGGAAAACAACTCTGCCACTTTTTGGCAGCTTATTTATACTCATTTAACAACTCTTTTACTGTTTAACAAGTGTAAAATTAAAACAAAAATATAATTAAAAAAATAAAAATAAAAAGTGTGTGTGCATGTTAGTTTCTATCTGCATGTGTGCCTGTATGCATTCTTGCATGCATAATAGTGAGGGTGAGAGTGTGTGTGAGAGAGAGAGAGAGGGAGAAAGATCATACAGTGGCTGTAACAGGCAGTTCCTTAGTGCTTTTTGTAAAAAGTTAAGAGGTATGCATACCTCTCAACCTCTTTACTCAAGAAATCTGGACAAAGCATAAAATAATGGGGTCAAAAAGAGGGATGGACTTCTAATATTGCTATTATAAAATTAGAAAATTGCTATAATTACAGGATTTATTTTAGCTGCATACGTGAAGGATACAACGTCTGAAACTCATGTAAATCATTATTTAGTGACTTTAACCTTTCAATGATTTGCCAACAAACCACAACTTTTATGTGAAATAGACAAGAAAAAAGAGGCAAAAGATCGTGACATTCTGCAAAAATCTGTGCAGCTGAGAGGTATGGAGATATGAAACTTTTAATGGCTGGCATTATTAACAGTTTAATCATGTATGTTTTTAAAGGTGCACCACTTCTGAATGTGTTTGTGTGTGTGTGTGTGTGTGTGTGTGTGTGTGTGTGTGTGTGTGTGTGTGTGTGTGTGTGTGTTGTGTGTGTGTGTGTGTGTGTGTGAGAGAGAGAGAGAGGATGTATAGTGATTTAATGCTTAACAAACTTATATTTTGGATGTAAAATACTTTCTCCAGCAACAGTTGTATATACAAAAGAAGTATGAAATGTTAGGAGAAAGAACTATTTTACACCAAAAATATTAGAAAAACTATATAGCAATTAAATAAAAACAAACAAATATAAAAGAATGTAACAAATAGCCTATTCTCTAAGCACAATGATGCCCCAGAGGGTGTGTGTTATTGTTTAAATAATGCCTTTCAAGGGTGCAGAAGCTCCTGGGTGGGTGTTATTTACACAACAAAATCCTGTTGGGCATCATTGCTTACTTATGAATAAATGTAAATTTTAAAGCAACTTATTAGATATCAAATTGACTCACAAACAGAAATTAGGAAATTAAGGTGTGTGGCTATACCTCTTCCCTTAACGTCTGTTCTTTGCCCACTCTGATTTGGCATTTATTTCTCAGAGGTCAAGATTAAGGGTTTATGGCTAATCAGGTTTGCCGATGATAATAAATTTCACGCTATCATGAAGTGCTCAGAGGGCACCAAAGTCCTCTGAGAGGACCTTTCCCAACCATATAACTGGTGTCCAAACAATGGTTAAAACTAAATGCCAACAAATGCATAATTGTCAAGCATGACGTTTTGTGTAACTATCACACTGACACCACATCCCTAAATGTTGATCCCATTATTAGGGATCTGAGAACCTATGTCCACAATGAACTGTCCTTTGATCAGCACATAACCACTACTGTAAGGTAGTCCTTTTTCATTGCACCTTTTAAATCAAGTTATGGCATCCTGCTTAAGGGATGTAATCATTCCACTGTACTCAGTTCTAATCAGGCCAATCGTTGAATATAGTGCCCCACTAGGTTTGCACGTGTCTGAACACTTGTCACAACTGGAATGATCACAAAGTTTTTTTTTTAATTAAATAAATAAAAAAAATAGATCAAGAGCTTAAATAACAAGAACTAGATAGCTCATCTCAAAGCCTTGCCACTTTTCTAGGTATCATACAGGCTACTAACAGGTGATGTCTGCCTTGCATATACAACCTCAACAGACCCTATCCTGCTAGACCTATTACACATTTGCAAGTCCATTTGTAATGTGAACATCAACTCAAGGGATGTCAATCGCTTTTGCAACTTAAATAGAACATGTTGGAGGGATTAGTATACATTACACTCAATACCTCTTATATGGAACTGTTTTCCACTCCACATAAAAAAGTACTTTTCATACTTTGCTTGAACATAAATTGGTAGAATGGATTGTAAACTGCAAATTCAGTCCCAGGTTAACACCCATGGTCCTCATAGATAGTGGCAACAAGTAAATATCTGAATACATTTTTGTTCTGCCCACCTTTGAGGTATTCATACACAATATATAAAGGCAACAACTACCATGGGAATGTTG
The DNA here is from genome assembly GCF_019279795.1 of Protopterus annectens. Taxonomy (NCBI): domain Eukaryota; kingdom Metazoa; phylum Chordata; order Ceratodontiformes; family Protopteridae; genus Protopterus; species Protopterus annectens. Next base: position 310,416,219 of record NC_056748.1, read on the forward strand.
GTTTAAACTTCTTAAGATCCTCACACACCAATATCCTAGTAAGTATCTACAGTCTTGTGAATCTAGGAAAAATGTATTCAATGACAAAACACACATTAAGGACTACTTTTGGAAGCATTCCTAACATAAGTCTAAGACTCAGTTCTGTGAGTTGTTAAAACTTTGAAAAGAAAAATATGATTTACAAAAATCCATGTTTAAAGCATTAGTTATGGGGAGACTTCATGCCCTACTGTCCCTGACATGAGACCTTGCATAACTGATTCACATCAACCACTCTCCCTATAGATAGATAGAAAGATTGATGGCTAGATAGATAGACAGATAAAGGTATACACACTAACTCCGAAAATGTTGTACCTCAAAACTGGAGGAACAAGTTAAGGTACTATAAAATCAGAATTTATTTTTATATCTACCTATTTATAAATATTTATATATATATATATATATATATATATATATATATATATATATATATATATATATATATTCCTCCACTCACACATTCAGATTTGTTGTTCACAAGATCATGAATATGGTCATCAGAATTTCAACAATCATTTTCCAGAAATGGATCTACTTCAGTAGACCGACTTACAATAACACCGAACCACATATAAATGAGATGACATCACCGAAAGTTCATTTTAATGAACGTTCAGAACATCATAATTTTAAACTGGGAAAACAGTCAGATGACCTCCTCCAAAACTAAAACAAATTAGCAAATTAAACCCACTAAAGTGGGGGGGCTTTGCCCCTCACACTCCGCCTAACAAAATATGCCAACTCCAAGATTGCACTACAGTGTGGAAAAGGGCAAAGTTCACCATGTTGGCCATCTGACTCTTTTCCTGTGTTAAAATTATGATGTTCTGAACATTTGTTCAACTGAACGTTCTGTGCTATCATCTCAATTATTTGTGGTTCAGTGTTATGCACACACACACATACACACACACACACACACTCACACACACACACACACACACACACACACACACACACACACACACACACACACACACACACACACACACACACACACACACACACACACACACACACACACACACACACACACACACACACACACACACACATATATACACATATTTATATATTCATCTGTCTATCCCTCTCAATATGTATATATATATATATATATATATATATATATATATGTACACATACATACCTACGTGCAAACATTTGTGATTTCAGCAAATTTGTACTCACTTGGATAAGTAAACGCTGCCATTGTCTTTGCACTGTTTATATGTGGAATTAGTTCTCGTAAGAAATTAAAAAAAAGATTTTTCTTTGGCTCCTAGGCAGATAGTAATGCATCTATGATATATGGTGGCATGCAGTCAGTATATGCCTTTGCAATTTTATTCTCTACTAATTTCTATTAGATAGTTTCTGCAACAGAGCAAATTATTTTGCCCTTTTATGTATTTGTCCTAATACTTTCTCAAATGAGGTGAAAGAAAGCAATATAAATTTTTTAAATGATACACTGGATAGACATTAAGACTATCAAAAGATATAATCCACAATAGCAGCATCCTTCTAGAATGCCTGTTACCGTTATTACCTTTCTTTGTAAATTTATTATACTTCTGGGTAGCTGAACATTTTTAAGTTCTGTAATGAATCTATATTTTATATTTCCCTAGGAAGAAGAATTCATTAAATTATAAAATGTTCTCTCAGCAAAATGACTTTATTCCATACAAATATTTTAGAGATGAAGAACACAAATTTCTTCACATACTTCTACAACTTTATTTTAAAAATAAAGTTTATTTTAATCAGAATTTTTTTCTGTCATTCACTAAATGTTGTGATAACATAAATGAAGCCTTAGGGTGGTATTCACAGTCCAGCTCTTCACATAAGTTTGTAGCAGTAATCGGCGAAGAGAGGAACTACATTCTTATGCAAATAATGTCATTCAGGCTGACTACAGAAATGCAGAGACATTTTGGAAAACATGTTTCCATACAGCAAAAGCATGTTTTTAGGGCATATGAATTAGAGAAACTGCTATTACAAAGATAAGGGGTATTACACCTTTGTGTTAATTACTATAATTCATAGAGATAAATATAAATTGGCCTCATTTGCATACAGAACACTTAAAAGAACCCTAAACATATGCTCGCAAGCATCAGTTTTCCCTGGGGATTATGAGAGCTGGGTGGCAATTTAATTAGGTGACTTGAGGGAAAAATGAATATTTACTGCTGTACTTTCTGAAAGGAGGTACAATAACTTAATTTCAAGAAATGTTTGTTTTACTGTATTTTAGTTCTTGTGCATACATGATCATAATTCTGAAGGGATCATTAGGAAAATGGTTCATTTTTGTGTCACTGAAATGCTTGTACGGACCTGGTCATACAACTATACAGATTGTTGGGGGAAATAATTCATTTTGTTCTCACTAAAGTGCTTGTCACACAAGACAAGCTACTGAAGGGATCATTGGGGGAAATTACATTTGGTGTCATTTTAGTGCTTGAGTATACTTGGACAAAGTACTGAAGGAATAGTTGGGGGAATTATTAAGTTTGGTGTCACTGAAGTGATTGTTCATACATAGGCAAGTGAGTGAGGGGATTGCTTCAGGAAATAATTTATTTTGGTGTCACTGAAGTGCTTGTGCATTCTTGTTCATACTACTGAAGTGATCGCTAGGGATATTGGTGTTATTAAGTACTTGTACATACATGGTCAAAGTACTGAAGGTATTTTTGGGGAAAGGATTCATTTTATTGTCATATTAATGGTTGTGCATACATGGTCAGACTACTGAAGTGATCGCTGGGTATACTGGTGTTATTAAGTGCTTGTGCATAAATGGTCAGACTACAGAAGTGATCACTGGGAACAGTGGTGTTATTAAGTGCTTGTGCATACATGGTCAAACTGCTAAAGTGATTGCCGGAGATATTGGTGTTACTAAGTGCTTATGTATACACTGTCAGACTACTGAAGGACTGTCTGGAGATATTGGTGTTATAAAGCGCTTGTGAATTCATGGTCAAACTACTGACGGGTTCTCTGGAGAAAATTTTGTGCCATTTTAGTGCTTGTACATACTTGGACAAACTACTAATCTGTAAGGACAAGTTTGTGGATTGTAACATAGATATTGGTGGTAAAGTACCACTTTTAACACTGTATATGCATATATTGCCAACATTGGACTATGAATCACAAGAACACTTCATTATCATATGCCACTTTACACAATTTCTCATTTACATCTCATTATACTTTCAGGCATTGTGCATTAGCATAAATGGCCTCTATGAATCATACCTGTGCTACGCTCACTCACAAAAATCATGGCTACCCCTACCACATTTGCAAAACAGTTGATGAATATAGACCTTAATCTCTGTATAAACAAATATTGTTCTGGATTACATTATATATGTGTATATATATAAATATATATATATATATATATATATATATATATATATATATATATAGATATATATATATATATATATATATATATGCCTGCTATTATTTTTGGTCCAGATCTCAAGCACAGTACAAAACCAGAATAAAGTGACTAAAATAATATGAATAATATGAGTACAAGTGTGCACATGCCATGCTTTTGATCTGATGAAATGATTGAAATATTGCTTTTGACATACCATAAACTAGTCAAAGGAATGCTAGCATTATTTGCACTACACAGATGCTGTTTTCTCAGGTCATCTGAACAGCTCATTTTAAAGCCACAGTGAGCACATAGAGAGAGAGAGGAGACTTGTTTAAAACTGGTATTCCAATATCGAACAAAAGATTAGAAACTCTTTTTATTGCTGACAAATTAATATTCTGTTCAGAAGACTAAATATGTTAAGGGACAGCAACACTAGCTACTGTACTGTGACATTGCACATCATACAGTGTGCTGACTTTTTAGATAATTAATCCTGAGCAAAAACCTTGTGAAGGTCAGAAGATATCCACAGTTTATCTGTCTTATTCATTTAGCATTAGCATGATATGGAAACTTCTTAACAGATGAGCATCTCATCATGTTGTAAATACTCTAGGAATGGAACAAATAAAAAATAAGGTTTTGAATAAACCAGTTTGTTCAGGGACATCTTCGGGCAAGGGTCAGGTAGGAATAGTAATGGGAGTTTAAGTTTTGGGAAGGGGTGAAGGGAGTTATTAGGGCTGGGATGGTAGAGGAAGAAAGTTAGTGTGGTCTGGATGAGAGGTTTAAACTGAGAAAGCAGGAGGGCTTGGAGGAAATTATATTAGTTTAAGGAGGGATTTAACTGGTTTTGTGAGAGTGTAGCTGGGTTAGGTATCAGATTTTTGCATGAATTTGCTGTAGTGCAGGATTACATTCAAGACATCCTGTAGGTACTTGGTGGTCTAGTATGAAAGAAGAGGTATTGTCATTTTTTTTTTCTTCTTCTTCTCTCCCTTTCTTTGATTAGTTGTATTATTTGCTTGAGTTTGTACTTGTTTCTGTTATTTATGGCAGTGAAGGGAGGGAATGCAGTTGGATCCTTGCCATTTAGGTTTCTGGGAGTTTTGATATACTAGCTGTAGAGGATGATAGACAAACCTGCAAGTTATGGTGGGACAGTTGTTTAGGTTAGCACTGTATCTGCGGTTGTGAGTAGTTTGGCAAGAAGGTATAAGCAGTGGACAATTTTTAAGAGGGTATAAGAAGCAGATTTTCAGGCTTATATGGCTGGGGCACAAATTAATTTATTTACTTGTTGTATGGACTGAGTTTCTGGCGGTTCCACTTAAATGATTTTGGAGGTGGTGATGGTATAATATTCTTGGTGGTCCTGTAGATGTTCACTTAGAGCCGAGTTACAAGTCTCCGTTTCGGGTGATTTTGCAGGCCAGGAGGTACCTGCAAGTAACAGTTGCTTGCCATCATGCACAGTGTAGCATTAACTGCTGTTACGGGGAGGGCGGGAAGTAGCTCTGAGGTACAGACATGCTGCGTACCTTTCAAGGGTGCAGAGTCTTCATGATGAAGGAGTTCAGTTGAAGTTGTAGGTGGGTTGGGCATACTGGATAAGGCTGCACCTCATAGACACAAGGTACTAAAAGTGTGATTGTGGCAACCAGTGCTTCATTAAGCTGAAAATGTTTTTTTCAGATTTCTGCCCTTAAAATTCATAATTGTGAAACCATGTTGGTGATCCACTTGAGGGGAAATGCTAAGTCATTAAGACTGATATATATATATATATATATATATATATATATATATATATATATATATATATGGGTCTACATCAGAACAACGAAACCTCACAACACCGAAGACCAAAACACTGAGACCAAAACAACAAAACCTCACAACACCAAAAAACGCATAAGTATAACACACACAAAAACATACACAAATACATACACAACAGCCCCCAAACTACCAACCACACCACCCTGCACTACAAATAGGTAGGGGGGCAAGCACCCCTGCACCCCCCACACCCCCCCTACTTTAATATTCTAACTCCAAGATCGCACAGACACACCCATGCAAACTCACACCCCACACTACAGTCCCTCACACACACACACACACCACAGTCACAACATACACTTACACACAGCACTACCCCTCACAAATGCACTTACACATGCATACTCACCCACAGCGGAAAACCAAACGTGCTAAATCAAAATCTCATAACACCGGGATTTTGAATTTTGAGCTTTTCGGTGTTCTGCAGTTTCGTTGTTTTGGTCTCCTTCAAAACACTTTTGATGTTCTGGTCTTTCAGGGTTTTGAAGGAGACCCATAGATATATATATATATATATATATATATATATATATATATATATATATATATATATATATATTTCTTAATGGTAGACTTCCCCTGTGAGGTCAAGAGCAAGGGGTTCATTTTAGCAACTCACAGGGGTATAGCCGGGAAGCGTGCTTCTTAACTGCACAAGTTTATAGAATGTCCTGATTTACTGACAGGCAGTCAGTTTAGACTTCATACCCTTCAGAAATTTATAATTAAGGAGGCCAGTTAGGGTAGTCTGTAAGGCAATATTTAAAGTGGCTCCATCTGCCCCATGCTTGGTGGTTTTATCCAAATTTCTTGGTTTTCTTGGGTTTCAAACATAATGGTTCGATATTACAACGGTCAAACTTTTTAAAGTTCACTGTTGTGATATAGACCCTAGAAATTCCACATTACAGAAACTCATTTTGTCGAGATGAAATCAGTGAAACCTGAATTTACCGAATGTTCACATCACCAGAACCTTTAACAGGGTATGGAGGCACTTGGCTAATATGGATAAATTTCCCTTTTCCCCACTGTAGTGCTATCCCAGAATTGGTATATATAATTGGGAGTATGCGGGGGTGAAGCCCCCCACACTGGGGGGTGTCTTTAGCTTTAATGTTGGCCAAGTAAGTTTCTGTAATATGGAATTTCGGTCTACAGAAGTAGACCCATATATATATATATATATATATATATATATATATATATATATATATATATATGAGTGTGTGTGTGTGTGTGTGTGTGTGTGTGTGTGTAAAACCTAATATTCTAAATGCATTTGTCCAATATTTAAAATGTATCCCTAAATTTTGTCTCTTGACCCTTTATTCTTTTGATAAGAGGTTGACAGCAGCCTGAACACATTAATGAGAATCCCCTTTTATTTATTTATTTTGCTGTATAAGTGTTGCACATCTGAGATATATACAAGCAAAGCAGCAATAATGCTGGGGCTGTCAGGAAGAAAAAAAATGATTAATAATTATTAAGTATTATGGCTTTGCAGGGCTATTGTGATGTATGTGAGACAATGTGGAATACTTTAATATGTGGTTACTGTTTGACTGGGCCAAAGTAAAACCTTTACATGACCATTGTTTTATGGACTGTACACAGAAGTGGTTATAACAGATGGGTCATGGGTGGGGCAAGGGCTGTCTTATGGATGAAAGTACCTGACCCTCTTGTTGTTTGCTCATTTTAAATAATTACTAATCTGGCTTTGCAGGACTAGTTTGTATTTAAAATGAAATGTGATTACTGTGTGTCTCTGTGAACGAAATTTGAAGAACATTGCTATGACCATTGTTGCTATTTTTGTACCTTACCCTGACATCTGAGGTATATACAGTTAGTAAAATGGATGCAATTGATGAGCCCAGAGCCTGTCTGTGGGTAAAAGTGACTCGCCTTTGTAGTTGTTTGATCATTGTTAAGCAACAAAAGTCACTTGTATTGTATGGCAATAGCAATATCACACAACAAATTGTATTTACTGAAATCAGTGTAAAAGTAGTATTGGCATGGCTTGCGTGTGTGTGTGTGTGTGTGTGTGTGCGCGTGTGTGTGTGTGTGTGTGTGTGTGTGTGTGTGTGTGTGTGTGTGTGTGTGTGTGTGTGTGTGTGTATGTGTGTGTGTGTGAAGATGTTACCACTTTTAATCTGTGGACTCACACAGTACTTCTGGACATATGCATAAATCTCTTGGATAAAGGCCATCAGACTTTCAGGGAGCATGACTGACTCGGAAAGCAATGGGTTTATATATATATATATATATATATATATATATATATATATATATATATATATATATATATATATATTTTTTTTTTACAAAGCCTTATTAAAGGCCTGTATCTTTACTTTTTATCCCATTTTAATGCGAGGGTGATACAAAAAAGGTGACTTTTCTTGGAGGGGGGGGGGCAATATTCCCAGATATGGTTTATTTATCACTGCATGCAATTATCTTTTTAGTTTACTTTCTCTTCTTTGAACATTAAGCACTATGTACAACTTATGCTTTCCTTGAAAGAAAATGCAACAATTTCTGTTCAGGCAGTCACTGGGGTAATAGATTAGAAAAAAGCTCTAAAATGAACCTCAAAGCAGCTAGAACAGCATGGGCTAATGGGGTCAAGCATTCTTCAGAGCCTTGGGTTTATTTATTTCTTCCATAGTTATTACAATGCAGTCCTGGCTGGTTAAGGTGTATTTGAAAGGATGAACGAAAAAGGACCATAGAAGAGTATGACTGAATTTCTTTCCTTAGTCATGATTTGTGTTCATGTCAGCACTGGATGAAAAGTTTGTTGAAAAAGTTGTAAAATGCAGATCAAAACATATAGAACCCAGATTTCAAACTTTATCATTTTTCCCTCTACATTTATTGCAGTGCAGTATTGTCCAGCTAGGTTGTGTTGAAATGATGTAGGGAAAAAAATGAGCAGTAAGACAAAAATGTGAGAAAAGGAAGAAAATCTATAACAGGGATGATATGGATGGAAGCTAGGATGGAGGAAATTGAGCAACCAAACAGTTGTGCACAAGGGGAGCAGTGGGCACTTGGGAGGGGTACCATGGAACCCTTTACCTTAGACACCATTGCATTTAATGCCAGCCCTGTAACAAGCCTTATGAAATAATTATACTATTCTTATATTCTTTAACTTTCCCTTCTGCTCTCTTTATTTCTTAAGTAGTTAAAGTGATTCTGCATCCCATGGCCATGTAGTTGAATATTAGCTCATTCTGAAGTTACATGAATATCTCATATAGTACTGGACCTCACATTACCTAAATGATGAGGTACTTCTTACTCTTAGCAAATTCTGTAATTACATCATATCTTGCTTCAGATCAAATACATAAATATTTGCTTTTTCTGAGGCCTATGCCTACCTCCAAAATGATGAAAAAGCTATACTTGGGGTTAGCTCAGTATCATATAACTAAGGCTTGCTAGGAATTCTTCTGTATTCATAATTTCCTAATCTTGTGCTCTAATGACAGCATTGTGATACCATCAGATTAAGTCATATGTGTTGTTCTATCTTAAGAATATAAGAACTTTTTTGTACTTATAATGCATAACTATTGCAATTGTTTTATTCGATATGGCCTAGCTTGAGGCTAAAACTGGTCAACTTGCCTCAGCCTGTTGAGCAGGGTATAAAACTATGGCAAAAGATGTATGTAAGTACATAGGTTACTAACTAAAAAAATTGAAATAAGGCCACCATGATCATGGTCAGTTAGGTACTGTTCATCTTAGTCTTAATATCATCATGTGTAGTCGAACAAAAGCTCACCAGGAAAGACCATTCAAAATGACGTGCCTCAATAAAATACATTACTCTGACAATAAATACAGTAAAAGACACTGAAAAACAAGTGGACATTTGAAGAAAACAGATACTACTAGTTAGTAACGTGACATTATTGTGACAAAGTACTGAATAATTCTATTTATCTAAACCCATGTAATCCAGAGCTCCAGTTTAACCAAACTTTACTAATGTCACACATTTAAAAGCCAGGGTGCAGTTTTGAATAAATGTGGACAAAAAGCACTGTACAGCATTGCCAGTTAATGTAGTACTCTTATGTTATTCTAATGATGTTTAGAAGACAAAATCTGAAGGAATTTGAATGCCACAAAGATTCAACCTCTGTATTTGGTTATCATACGCAGCAGGGATGAACTGCATACTCTAGCTTTAATTATCATCTGAATTTACAATGAATTGAAAATGTCAGAAGGAAATGGCTGTCATTTACATAATCATTTATATCTTACATTTGAAGGCCAAGATTGTCAGTTTGTGAATATATGTTCAAAAAATGAAGTCCCAGGAAGAAAATCTGGAATAATATCTGGAAACCACTAAATAATGAAGTTGAATAGAGCAGAAAATAGAGTTATGCAAAATCTTACCATAACAGTACATTTCTGTCTCTCACTGTTGCAGTATTCTTTACAATAGGGATCCTCTTACAAGAGTAGCCCAAAGTCTGGTCAGTATACCAAACCGTTTTTGTTGTAAAGGGTACGCTTTATGTCACATGTATTCTCCCCACACATGGCATAGGGCATAAAGGTGACGTCAGGATGTACCAGCCTCAGAACGTCTTTGCTGCAAGTCCGTACAGCATCTTTGATCATTGGTGTGAATGCCCATTCAAATGCTCATTTTACCACTTTCAGATAAGTGGCCCATTGGGGTTTTTGATTTTATTTATCTTATGTTTGCCTTGTAATCTGGTTGTTGGGTTTCATGTCATCCAGAAAGGGGAAATGCCATTGTGGGAGACAAATTCCCCATAAAGATCATGATGAGCAGTGTTGGTTCTGTTTAGGCACTTCACATGACCATACATCGTCTGAGATTTATCTGTCCTTTGTCCCTAACACTTTGAGGAGTCAGTTTTCTTTACTAGCGATTTACCTTGAGAACCAGCAACTTAAATTGTTGGCTAATGATGCTAATGGAAGGATATTCCTGGCCCGAAGGTCAGCTGTCTACGAAAAAAGGCAAATTCCTTATACCCCTTAATCTTCCTTCTTCACTTACTTCCTTACTGCTATCTAATTCTCTTCCCTGACTTTCTCTCTAAATATTGCATAAGCCTATTTGTATTAGACTAACTTACCTTTAATTTCTCTAGAAAGTGTCTAAAATTTCCCTAAATATTAAATAATTATATTATACCTTGTGTGATGTTATAAGGTATTGCCAGCTGTATCAGGAAAAGTGGGACAGTGTATGTGTGGCATGTGCCAGCATGGCTGGCTGAGGTTTTGTAAATAATCTTATGTCATTTGACTGTCACATCAATTTGTACAGATGCTTACACTATAAATGTATTTGTAAAAGTTGCTTATTTTAAAAAAATGCTGCAAAAGAATCTTAACAGAGCTCTGAGTGTGAACTGTGCCAGAGTCAGGTGACTAGATGTGATGTAATTGTATAACCAGCTGAAGGATGGAACTCTGGCAGCAGCAGCAGTTTGTTTATGTTTTTCTTTGGAATCTGATACATAAAAGATCAATGTTGGTTATAACAGTTCAGTTGCTATGTGTGAAGAATCTCATCTTGCCTTGTGGAAATGAGCATCTCAGCAGTATATCTTGCCTTGTGGTATTAAATGAGTTAACTAGGAACAGTTTCTCTAATTCAGTTAGAAAAAGTACTGTGAGATTAGTTTAGTATTATTTCTTTTTCTGCATGTGAGTTTCTATTCAGCTGTGTTATTTTATATTTCCTGTGACTAAAAAACTCTGATGTTTATTGTTAACTAAATATTAAGTATTTTCCTGTTTTCTATTTTTATTATCCATCATTAAATATGTTTATACCGTTTCATTATAGCCGGTCTTTTAGTGAATACTTTTAATATCTTGAGAGTACCTGTGCTGATATTAGTGACACGGTGGCCACTCTGAAAAGCTTTACTGCTTCAGTCACACTCTACCTTTCATATCAGTATTAATTTGACACAGTATAATTGGTTACATCTTGTAAGACCCTTAGAGTATATGGATGGTGGCAGCTACCCTGTAATCTGGAGAAAGGGGACGCAGCTGGTGAATCTGTGTCAGCCTTTCCCAAGTGTGTGTGTGTGTGTGTGTGTGTGTGTGTGTGTGTGTGTGTGTGTGTGTGTGTGTGTGTGTGAGTGTGTGAAATATCAGATATTCAAGTGTGTGTGTGTTTCAGATATCTGGAACTGGGACACAATGCTCTGAGGTGGGAATGATTTAGGATCTGGAGAGGCAGAGAGTTCAGTTCCAGTAGAATGTGTTCTCTGTGTGGTCTTGGGGGAAACTGTGTTTGATGCAGAGAGCTGCATTTGAAAATACTTTGTAAATGCATTCCTGTTCTTAGTGACTGCCTCTCACCGGTATCGGTGGTGAGGATTGGGTCTCCTTGATTACTGGCCTGGGGTAAAGAGGGGCTGTCACACCTTGTATCGATTCTTAACCAATGTCTTATGTTATCCCCAGGATTCAGTAAATTCCATGCAAGAATAAAACTATTCTTGCACGGAATAGCACAGTAGCACACCTTGCATATTCATGAAGGCACTCTGCTGTACTACCTATATGGACATGAGCTGTGAATGAGTGCAAAGGCCATGTCCAAGTGGTGCACAGACACTGAACATGCCCCCTGCACTCAAAAAGTGACGTACAACACTTTCTAAATTGATGTGGCATAATATTAGAGATTTACTCTAATATTAAGCCAGTATTTCAGTGTCCGCTGACACTGAAATGAAATAATGATCATTTCAGTGTCTTATAGACACTGAAATAAACATCAGCATGAAGAAAGCAATGCAGGGTGTGTGTGACAGGTTTTATGACATACCGCCTGCATTGCCAAAGCACTGTATGACACCTCTACAACCTGCTAAAGCAGGAAATGTGTGCAAATGCACAAATAATGGGGATAAATCCATCAAAAGGGACAAAAGACATATATTGCCCACTAAATGAAGAAAGTTGATGGAAAACAGGTCATGCATTAGCATGACTTACTGAAGAGTAGAAGCCTGAAAGCAAATGTATGCCAATATTCCCTTACAGCAGTGCATGTTGACAAAGGCACAAATAATGGGGGGAATAACTAATTAAATAGGGGCACATCTGAAAAATTTCCCTCATACACTTAGAAAGTTGATAGAAAACAGGGTATGTATTAGCAGGAGTCCCTGAAGGATAGAAGTCTGAAAGCCAAATGAATGCCATTATTTCACGATTGTAGTCCTCAATGAGTTGTCAGAACATCAAAAGACTCACTTATATAACAATAATATAATAATAATATATACTTTTTTCCTAGCCTAAGGAATGTTTAAGCGTAGCTAAGCAGGTGTGTGCGTTATGGCCCTCTGCTTAGCATAGCTTAAACATCCCATAGGAGATAAATGCAAATATACAGGGGAAATTTCCAAGCTGAGGTAGTGTAGTGGTTAGACTTCTGACTTTACATGCAGGCGTTCATGGTTTGAGTATCAAGACAGGCGAGTTATTTTTCTATGGGAAAGTAGTGTTACAATTATTTTTGTAAATTTAAATTATGTAGCAACTGTTTTTTGTCAACCAGGGTAGTGTAGCAGGTCCAAAAGTGCAATGTCAGTGTAGAAAAGATGTGAAACATCTATATAAACACAAGTGCCCCATGCAGTATAGTCACACAAGAATATAATTTAATGAAAGCACATGGGGGGATGTCATGGAAGGTAAACATAACATTATAATATGTCAATAATGATGAATTAATCCCACAGTCCTGAAACTTTACAAAATGAAATGTGAGCAATGCTAAGTAGTGCTTAGCTATTCAAAGCTGGTGTAAACATTGCTTAAATGTAAATGCAAAGCAATAAGTAGCCCAGCTAAGCAGATTTGTGCATTGGTAAGCAGTGCTCAACATCTTTCCCTTTAAGTACTGCCAACCTTAGCTAAGTGGGTTTGCATGTCACTTAGCTTAGCTCAGCATATTCAGAATGGTCCAATGACAGCAAAGGGTGGGAATTTGGCTGTATTTAAACCTCACAGGCAAGAATACAACCATAACCAGTTGTAGCTCATCTTTGCAGGCACTATGGTTGGCGTAGGAGAGGGTTCGCACTTTCGGGAGCAATGCTGGGGCATTCAGGTGTCCAGGGTCATGGTTGGACTCCTAGTGAAAGACCATGAGGAGAGGCTGCTGCAGGGCCAGTACCAGGGCTTCCAGTACAAAGCAGAGGCCTGGGACCATCTTGCACATGATCTCATCAGTGCTACTGGCATCCCTCGAACTGGTGAACAAGTCTGTCACCATTTCACTGACCTCAAGTGTAGGAAGAGGGAGCTCTTGGACCAGTGGACCCAAGACGCATGGGCACAGAATGTCCCAGAAGTGCATAAGTATCAGTATCAATTAGTGTTTACCAAAGTCCAGTCTGCGTATAAGTTTGATAAGTATGCATAAATGTTTCTTTATCTCCTGTACAGCTGCATACGAGAGGGCTGCGAACATAGACACCCATGCCAGCAGGTTGCTAAGGCTGCACCAGGAAGCTGGTGACTACAAATCTAGCTTGCAGTATTCAGGGCAAATAAATAGAAAGGAGAAGATTGTCAACTGCCAGTAGGTTAAAATCTGTACTGTATCCCCTACAGCAGTGCTTTGTGTCAACCATTGCTTTCCAGATTGTAATATGCCAAAGTATTAATACACAGTACAACTATCTGCAATGCATGAATGTTAGAATTACAAGGTCAGATTGTCCAGCCAAGAGACTATTAGACAGAAAATAGTCAAGCAAGAGACAGAAGTTCCTCAACAGCTCATTGTGTTGAACATTTGGCACAAACAGGCATGATTTGAATCCCGGGAGGGGTAGTAAGCTGTATGCATAATTTCACCCAAGAATATGTGAATATGTATAGAAACAGTCAGGAAGTGTTAACAGAAATTTCCTCTACACATCTGCCAGATAAACAAATGTTTCTATTAGCTGTAAGAAGGCTGTACTAGTACACTGTGTACAACACTTCCACTGTCCAACCCTAAGGCTGCAAATGACAGCAAAATAAGTACATACACCAAGCAGTTTACTCCGATAAATGTCCCTCACGTGTCATGTTGTCACGGCTAGTGGTCACCACCGCCAATACCCAGGGTGACAGAAATCTGGGTGGAGTATGGCAGTAGTACACATACACATGTACACACACACACACACACACACACACACACACACACACACACACACACACACACACACACACACACACACACAGCATGAGTGCAGGGCACCCCTGTCAGTGTCACATATGTAACCTTGAATATGTGAATATGTGTAGAGACAGTCAGGTAGTGTTAACAGAAATTTCCCCCACAGGTCTGCCAGGTAAGGAAATGTTTCTATTAGCTGTACAAAGGTTGTACTATCACACTGTGTGCAACACTTCCACTATCCAACCCCAAGGCTGCAAATAACAGCAAGATAAGTACATACACCAAGTGGTTTCTTCCGATAAATGTCCCTCAAGTGTCACACTGTCACGGCTAGTGGTTACTGCTGTGAATACCCAGGGCAGCAGATAGAAATCCAGGCAGAGTATGGCAGTAGCACACACACACAGCATGAGTGCAGGGCACCCCTGTCAGTGTCACATATGTAACCTTGAATATGTGAGTGTGTGTAGAAACAGTCAGGTAGTGTTAACAGATATTTCCTCCACAGGTCTGCCAGATAAGGAAATGTATGTATTAGCTTTAAGAAGGCTTTTTGTAATACACTGTGTATGAACATTCCGCTGCCCAACCCCTGGCCATATGTAGATGTAAAGTGAAGTCATACCTAGAGAGTAATGAGTAGAGTAATGATGAGTATAGTTTTGAACAATCGAAGCCTATACAGTTGTTAATTGACATCTCTCTCTCTCTCTCTCTCTCTCTCTCTCTCTCGCCCTCTCCCACCCTATCTGCACCAATAATTAATACACATAACAACGGGTATGTTTTTCTCCAAAACTACTGTTGGGCCATGTCTTATTGTTCTACAAATATTAAATCATTTGATTATTAATGTTCCCCATTCAAATACTATAATTGGTGGCCTATTGCTATCAATGTAACTTGCATGTCATTATGATGCCTACTATTGTTCCATTTATGCATGTGTTCTGTTTGCTATGCAACTGTTTCAAATCTGTTGTTTTGGGTTAATTGGAACACCCATCCATGCTGTTAAAAGTGATTTTGAAATGTTTTGTTCATAACTAACCAACATATTTTGAAAAACCTCAACACCATAGCACATCTGGGAAGGCAGATTCCAGTGGATCTGCCTGTCCCACCTCATCTGGCCGTGGCACCAGGCCCCAGCACATCTGAGACTCAACCAGGGACCTCCTCATCTGCTGGTCCTGCATCACCTTTGGGTTAAACTGCTTCAGAGGATAGGGCCCATCCCCCCTGGGAGCATGTGCAGGCAGGAAACTGTCACCCGTAGCCAGGTCCAGGGTTTGGTGCGTAGCACCATCCAAAAGGAGTTAGGTGGACAGCTGCACCAGACTGAGGGCTGCCTGGTGCATCTTGAGGTTCAGCCTGCCCCTCTTGTTCAGCCCCCAGCACAGCCACCTTTGGGGCCTTGAAGGTGCAGTGGTGAATGCCCATGGGTGGGGACCTCAGTCCCACTGTAACAATTTGGGGGCTCATGGGCATCTGATTCACAACCACCTTCCCTGTCAAAGGTGTTTACCCGGCACATGTGTCATATACCGCCCCTTTCTGCTGTCTTGTCTATCTTGTCTGTCTTCCTTCCCAACTTAGCTCCCCAAATATACCTACTATCCTTCCCCAACATCCCACTCTTACCTTAAAAAAATGGGTATCTGTTCCCCCCAAAAAATTACACCCCATACATAGCTGTCCATTTCATGCACGTGTCCACTGGATACATGTAATCTGGTCCACTTGGCATGACAACACATTACTGTTGTCCTCACCCCTGTCTTGGTGGCTTGAGTGTTGAAATTCACCTACAAATTCTGTAGAAATTCACAGCTGTTGCTGTAGAAGAAATGGACAGCTATGGACCTTTCCTACACCTGTCCTGCACATCCCTAGCTATCTTTCATACTGTACTTCCCTCTGCGTGCCCCTTTTTTTCACCACTTTCCTATCACCCTTTTTTCTTTTCTTTTAAAGAAATTAGCACGGGGTAAGTGGGAATAGACATATGCGAGGACACACACACACACACACACACACACACACACACACACACACACACACACACACACACACACACTCAGATATATATATATATATATATATATATATATATATATATATATATATATATATATATATATATATATATAATAGCCTGCATTTAATTACTGGAACCTGTGTTCTGAGAGACTGCTTTTCAATCCATCTGCAAATATACAGAGCTGAGTATATATTTTTTTTGGTTTTAGAATTTAATTGTTGCCTAGATCTCTGTTGAAATGTTTGTCTCCCTATTCTGAGAGACTGCTTTCCAATCTATCTGCAAATATACAGAGCTGAGTATATTTTTTTGGTTTTAGAGTTTGTACTGTTAGTTGTTGCTTAGATCTCTGTTGAAACTGTTTTGTCCCACCCTCCCTATTTTTGGCTTGTAGTTTAAATTTGGTGGCTTTTGCAGTTGCCCGCCCCACTGTAGATTTGATCCAGGACACTCACCCAGTCCCATCTCTTTACCACATTCTACCTAATAAACTCTTTCTGCACTTGCTTTTAGTCCTCTTTAATTTAATTGCATTTTTTAAACTGTGTTTGGTCTAATATTGCTAAATACTCAAGTGTGCTAGCTTACACTGCATGTGAATTGTTTTTACTACTGTTTTTGCTACTTTTCTGTAAAAAAAAAATACTGTAAGCCTGTTTCCTACCTTTCCTGTAACTAGTGTTCCAGATACAGATTTGCTGTATCCAGGACTGTATGTAAGCTTCTGAGCCCCCCAAGCCTTTCTTCTAGCTTATGAGTGGGAGTGGTAAGCACTAGGTAACCTGTCTACCACATAAGGAGTGGTTCTGGCCCAGAAATTGTAGTTATTGACCATTTGGGCAATCTCTTCCATCTTTCTCAACGTTCTGATTTGAAAGCCTGCATTTGCACTTGTTTCTGTCCTGTAACTCTTCTAGTGCAGATACAGATTCTTAGTTTTAGCACTTAAATTTGCTTATTCGTGCTCAGCACTTGTTCAGAACTTGCAAGCACTAAATAAGCTACTAATTACTATAGCACCTAACCTTCCTCATTACCTAGAGGAAAACTGTTTTTGTACTTACTTTTCTCACTTGCTTAGAGATAAACAGCTCTTGTACTCACTTTCCTCACTTATCTAGGGGAAAATAGTTTTTTATTCAGGCATGTCCAAGGGTCAGCTCCCAGTGTTCTCTCCTGTCTATCTGATGAATCTGGGCATCTTGAGGCAATGTAGAAATGTCCTCATGTACACAGACAACCCTCTCCTCCTGCCACCCAACACTACAACCTGTGAGAGATGCACTTATCTAGCCAAACTGGAGGTAAAACTTTCTCCAACCAAGACTGAACTTGACAGTCATGAGGAGAAGGTAAACATTTGCACCACACCACACTCATCACATAGTCTCACTAAATCTACACCACCAAAATCCACACATAGTAACACAAAAACATTCACGAAGGCTCTCAGTAATAATCTGTCTAAGTGACAGAGACCTCCAAAGCAGAAACATAAGCAACCTCCATCCCCCAACACAACCCAAATGACACATAGCCCACAGACTCAGTGTGCCACTCAACCACAGCCAATAAGGCAAAACAAAGTACCCAAAACACTAGTCATAGGTGACTCTATAGTCAGGCACACTGATGTCTCACTCACCAGGCTAAACAAGGAGACGGTTACTGTCAGCCGCCTGTCGGGTGCCAGGATCCGCCACATAACCCATGCACTCAGGTCACTCCACAACAAGTACAAATATGACTCTGTCATTGTCCATGCTGGTGTGAATGACCTGAGACGTACCTCCCTGGGCTACATGAAAAGAGACATGGAAGAGCTCTCCAATCTTGTAGCCCAGGCAGGTATGACCCTAGCTCTGAGTAGCATTCTGACATCTCCTAGAATAATACCGCAGTACAAGGACAAAATGATTGACTTCAACAATTGGCTAAGCTTCTGGTGTCATTATAAGGGGAGCCAGTATATGTCTGTTTGGGATGACATGGTCGACAGACCACGATGCTTTGCCACAGATAGCCTGCACCTGTCACCTCTGGGATTCTGGATACTGGCTGAGGCTCTTGCTGCCCCTATAGTGCCTTTTTTAGGAAGGTTCAAATAACAAATTCACCACTGTAACAGGCAAGCAAAAACTGAGGGTAATGCTACTCAGTGCTAGAAGTCTAAATCTCAAAATGCACTCACTCAAGGCACTCCTTAAAATGGAGAACATCGATATCTGTGCAGTGACTGAGACCTGTTTCAAGACTCCAGAGAACACCCCTGCACTACCAGGCTATAATCATACCACACATTTTGGCCATGTAACCTGGACCCAAACAACAAAGGTGGAGGTGTGTCCATATTCATTAAGGATATCCGCACCTCCAGGCTAGTTGCACAGCATAATGCATCCAAGGTTATCCAAGTGCGACTAACTCTGGTCAAAACTACAATCCAAATTGTAGCTTGCTACAGATCCCTCACCATGCCCCAGGATTCCCCCTCCTCTTTTCTTGATGTACTGGAAAATATTAGGGTTCAACCAAACACCCTAATAATGGGCAACTTCAACTACCCCACCATTAACTGGGAAAACTACTTGTGTACCAACTCCTTAGCTCAATGCTTTCTGGAGTTCATAAACTCCAATGCCCTGGATCAACTTATCCACACCCCCACCAGGGGCAACAATATCCTAGACCTAGTCATTACCAACATGAGTGACCACTGTTCCACACCTGAAGTCAACTCCTTGTTGGTCCGATCCGACCATAAGCTAATCACCCTTGATATCCACATCCCACCCCCACCCCCATTAAGGAAACCATGGCAAAAAAATTTCTCCAAAACCAACTTCATGCTTCTTAAGACAGAAGTGGTGAACTTCATGGCACCCATGCAGATGGACAATACAGTTACAACTGCTGAATCCTACACAAATGCACTCTATAAGCACTTACACGAGTGCATGGATCATGCTATGACAAAAAAAAAAACTAAGATGCTATCCTCCAAAAAAAGGAAGCCAGTCTGGTGGTCCCCTGCCATAAACAAACTGTACAACAGAAGGAAGAAACTGTTGCAAAAGAGAGTAAAATCCCATGAGTGGAGGAGCTCCCTGGTCAGCCTCATTAAGAAGCTATGATCCCTTATAAGATCCTCCAAAGCTAGCTACAAAAACAAAATCACCATTAATTCTAAAGGCAACCACAAAGCATTCTATAGCTATATCAAGAATCTTGATGGCAACACCCAGATCTGCTCTGAGTTACAGCACAACAGCACAAAAATTACAGAACCAACTGATATTGCCAACATCCTGGCAGGCAGGTTCAGTGCTAACTTTACCCCCCCCGCCCCCACCCCCTAAAGGGCCCATATCTATACCGGAAGAACACAGAGTCCCTGTAATCACAACTGCAGAGGTAAAAGCTGCACTGTCTAAAGCCAAAAACACAGCATCCATGGGACCGGACAACATCCCAGGCTATGTTTTACACAAACTTCAGAATGAACTGGCTCCCCACTTAAGCACCATGTTCAATAATAACCTCACATCAGGCTTTGTGCCCACTGAATGGCACACAGCAACAGTTATCCCACTCCACAAAGGGGGAGCCACCACTGATCCCAGGAACTATCGACCTATTAGCCTGACAAGCCTGGTCTGCAAGGCCATGAATGTATCATCATGGAACTCATAAACAAAGACATTGGTAACCTCCAAACTCTGGATCCTACCCAGTTTGGGTTTGTGAAAGGCAGATCATGCCTCCTGAAACTGATTGACTTCTTTGAGGCAGTCACCAAAGCTGAAAATGAGGGTAAGGTTGTTCACACAGCCTATCTTGACCTCACCAAGGCTTTTGACACCGTCCCCCATTCTGGAATTATAGCTAAACTCACTAAACTAGGTATAAATCTCTACATCACAAGATGGGTTGCCAACTGGCTCACTGACAGAACCCACACTGTAAAAGTTGCAGACTCCAAATCTGACCTCAAAGCAGTGACAAGTGGAGTACCACAGGGTTCCATCCTGGGACCTTTCCTGTTTGGTATCTACTTCTCTGAAGTACAGGCTAACACAGAAGGCCTCTGGCTAATGAAATTCACAGATGACTGCAAACTAGGAGACATAGTCAAGCCCCAAATGATGTGGACATCCTACAGAAGGGCCTCGCTGAGACAGATGCCTGGTGTCAGAACCATGGCCTCAAGCTCAATGCCAAAAAGTGTAGTGTCATCCCCTTTGGTAAAAACTCTGTACCCATGAACTACCACATAGACAGCAGCAATCTACTTAACACCAAATGTGTGATAAGAGACCTTGAGACCCAGGTGGACAGTAATCTCTCTTTTGATAGTAACATTGCCACAGTAGTCAGGAAGTCCTTCTATGTGGCACACCTCAGCATAAAAGGGTCCTCATCCAGGAAAAAAGAGGTCATTGTTCCCCTTTACTCGACACTCATTAGACCCATTATAGAGTACAATGCCCCTTTTGGAATGTACCTCACAAGACATCTGCAGCAGCTGGAAAGACCACAGAAGTACCTCACAAAGAGGATTACTGGCCTCAAACAAATGCCCTACAATGATCACCTCAAAAAACTCCAGCTTTACTCCATACCATATAGCCTACTCTGAGGTGATCTCTGCCTAACATATAAAGCTATGTTAAACCCAGAGCTGTTGGACATGCTACACCTAAAGAAATCCCAATCCCTCTGAGCTACATGCTCTAGGGACCTAAACCTTTTCACCACAATAAACAGGACATACTGGAGGGATAGATTCCTGTCCCAGAGACTTCCCATACTCTGGAACAGGCTACCCATCTATGTCAAGCAAAGTTCTTCATTAACACTCTTCAAGAAAAATCTTGATGAGTGGATGGGAAATAGGAACTACACCCCGGGGATCACTTCTGTGTCTCTGCTCAACAGTGGCACAGAAAAATAACTTTCTTGGGTGGCATAAGCCAGGGAACCTTGTTGGATAGGCTTACGTAAGCCCTTGGGCCGATAGCCTAGTACCTACCTATGAACCTATGAATCTATATATATATATATATATATATATATATATATATATATATATATATATATTATATAAATGTATGTATATAACATGCAATGCAGTCAGACCTCAGAACCTTCCCTCTCAACCTCTTAGTGCAAGAAACCTGTACAACGGCTGTAAAATGGGGGGATGGGCCACATATAGGGACATATTTCAAATATCGCTGTTAGAAACAAAGAGATTTGCTACAGCAACAGGGTCAGTTTTAGCAGACAATTACTGAAGGAAATGAGGATGGAAGCTGAAATTTTATGTCATTATTTACTGACATAAATCCTTGGATCATCACAGTGATTTACCAGACAAATACAAATAAATTGTGGAACAGAACAAAAGTATGGACCAAACATCTGGACATTCTGTGAAAATCCTGGCAGTGAGAGGTATGCTCAGAACCCCTAACTGCAATGAATCTGGACCAAAGTGGGATGACAAAGGCATGAAAATAGGGACATATCTAAAATACGTTAGTAGATAAGCTAAGAAAGTTGATGTAGTAACACTGTATGTCCTAACATATATTGACAGAAATATCACAAGTCTGCTTCTCATTAGTTAGTGACCTCAATGCCCACATCATCCCACTGATGTGTCGTGAATACCCAACAGTTATGGGGACCAGACCAAAGATATCTGCCAAACAACTGGACATCCTATGAATGTGTGGACATAACACAGCATTAGGGAAACTACACTTAGCTACCAAGCAACATCCAAACTACAATCAGACTGATATAACACTACCCAAATCCAGCTCTGGGGCAGTACACATACATTTCCAAATATAACAGGCACTACAGGGATGTAACACTAGTGGAAAACAGACACTGGTGTGAAAGTGCATACCCATAACCAATTGCACCACAGTCACAGCGACATACCAGTAAGCAAACTATACACTGCAGTATAATGACTGTGTGAGCAACAATATCCCATTTTCCACTCACACATTACCCCTACATATACTGCCCCAAGTCCCAGTGTAATGGGAATCTTGAGGTGTTACGAGACATGTCATGGTGGGCCACACAAACATATACAAGTGAAAGGGAACCAGAAACCGAGCAGCATGCACAGTCAGAAAGGGCCCATGACACTCACATGTACCCCCCTCCCTACACAGCCCAAAAAACATGTACACACTACATTGCTACACAATCCTGACAGTCTGTTAACAATGGCCAGACATGCACAGACTTCTAAAAATGTAATGTATAGGCACAGGACTCATATCTGTGGCCACTTCCTTATTCCAAGTCTGGGGGTCTATGACATCACTGGGATGGTAGCAGGAATGAAGGCAATAAATATTGATACTATATACCTCTGAACCTCTTAGTGCATGACATCTGGACAAAGTCTGATATAATTGGGGGAAAGAGGCCCAAACACAGGGGTATATTGTACATATTGCTATTATAAATTTAGACAGTTGCTGGTGCTACTGGGTTTGTTGTCAATTATCTTTTCTGAGGGATATAAAGTCAGTAGCACCAATGGATGTTAGCATGTACTGACGGCATTCCCCAGAGTATCCTACTGATTAGCCAAGGCCAACAACTGGCTGGGGAATAGACCAAACACATGAGCCATGCATCTGGACAGTGCCTAGGCCTTTGGTAATGTTAGGTCCACAGTCATGTAGCAGAATGGAAATCTTCTGACAGCTGCCAAACATGTCACCCAGCACCTTATGATGCACAGTAAGACCAACACAACACTCTCCCACATCATTTCTGGGCAATTACCCATATATATTCAAATATAGCATGCACTACAGGGATGGAACTGTAGTGAAAAGCAGATAGTGGTGCAAAAATGTCCACCCAAAAGCATTTGCACCACAGTCACAACAACGTTCCAGTACCCAAAATGAACTCCAGAGTAGAATGAATGTCTGAGCAAACATATCCTGATTGCCAGTCACACACTACACTGACATATACTGGCCAAAATCACAGTGTTCTGGGAATCCTGAGGTGTTACAGGACATTTCACAGTCTGCCTTTACAAGAATACAGACCTGATAGACTGTCAGCAGCCCTAGCAGCATGCACAGTCAGATGGGTAAAGGATGTATGGCATTCACATCTGCTACTCTCCCTACCAAGTCCAATAAACATGTACACACAACACTGCTACACAATCTTGGCAGTCTGTTCACAATGGCCAGACATATATAACTGTATGTACAGATTTCCATAGAATTTCCAGGGTGTGGAGCCATAACCCTGGCCACTGCTACATACCATGTCCAGGAGTCTGCTAGGTCACTGGGATGATAACTGGAGTGCAGTTAGTAATTAATTATATACCATGCCTCTGCTCCTCATAGTGCAGGATATCTGGACAACATATGATGTACTTGAGGGACAGGGGGCCGGAAAGAGGGACATATCACACATAGTGATGTTACAAACTGAAAAAGTAGCTGGTGTTACATGTGTTGTTGTAACATAACATATCTGAAGGACATGATTGTCTGGAACACCAATGGATGTCAACAGTTAGTGACTACAATCCTCACATTATCCTACCGACCCCACAAAAACAGACATTGTTCGAAGAACCAACCAAACATAACAGGCAAATCTCTGGCCAGTTTGTGGACAACATGCCAGTTGAGAGGTATGTCAGAGGCATATCACTGTCAGATGTCAAGTCACTCAGTAAATGCATGTCCAGATGAACCCTGTCAATCCAGCAACCCTCCATGTGTATAACAGCACTAATGACATATAATCTGTACCCACTTCTGGAGCTTTGTCCCCCATGTTGTTGGGCTGTCTACACATGTCCTGTCCTGTGAGGTATTCCCACCTACTGTCTGTGAAGCTGTAGCCCCACACCTCTGTAATGTCCCTTGCACAGGCAAGGAAAAGGGGCAAGGCCCACACGAAGGACATCCCATATGTTGGAACTAGCAGCCGTGTCCAGGATCACACCACAATACTCTGTGGGCACCTACATAGCTCTATGGCCTCAGCAATACCTGACAGGACATCAACCCCCTCAAGGTAGGCTGAATGCCTGCGGTGAACAGCAGAAATACACAACAACCATCATAGGTGGAAATAATCGCAGGATGGCCCAAGAAGGAACAGGTGCCTCATTCGCAGCCATGGAACCTTGTTCTGCACAAGCAAATAAGGTCACAGGTGATGTGCACTAACTAAGGCAGTCTTTGAGTGCAAATTGGATACATCCACCAAGGCCAATCACTAGGCCTTCTAGACATGTGTCTGAAATTCTAGAGGCAATGCATATATCTGCGCTGTAGTGGTGGTCAATAACACACCGCATACACATATGCCATAGATATAGGGAACTGGCTGCAGACAGTGAAGTGTAAACTTCACCCCCCCTGTCCCCCATAGGTACACATGTGCATGTACAAAACCTGCCCCCCTCCCCTCATGATCAGGAAGCAGGTCTTTAATGCCCTCTCAAAGGCAACACACAGAGGTCTCCATAGGCCTGATACCATTCCTGGCTGCATCCTACATGAACACAAGAATAGGTTCTCAGACCCATTCTACAGTGTAGTCAGCAACAGCCTGAGCACTGGTGTAATCCTATCTGTACAGAATACAGACAGAAAGTTGATAGAAAACAGGTTATGCATTAGCATGAATGTTCTGAAGGATACAAGTCTGAAACTGAAATGTAGTCCATTATGTCATGGCAGCAGTCCTCAATGACATGGCCAAAAACCTCAATACTCCCCTTTTAATATAATAATATAATATTAATATGCAAAAGGAGATAAATAAAAATATACAGTTCAAATCCCCAAACAAAGGTAGTGTAGTGGTCACAGTTCCAGCTTTGCATGCAGCCGTACATGGTTTGAGTACTACAACAGGCAATCCAGTTTTGCCTGGGAAAGCAGTGTTAAAAGTACTATTTTCATATTAAAATATGTGGTAAGGTATTTTTGTCACCCAAGGTAGTGTAGCTGGTGTAAAATGGAAGTGTGAGTGCATATAATGTGAAACCACTCATGTATACATGTGTCCCATACAGTATAGTTACACCCCCTGCTACTGTAATGAAACCACATTTTATATTTTACAAGAAATATATAAAAATATATATTAAAATATAAATATAAAAATATAAATATAAGATATAATATGATATTATAATATTATAGGAATATAACATTATAAGTATGATGATATAATATTATAATAATATATAATAATATATATTATTATAAACATATATATATAAATATATATAAAAGATATTGTATAAGAATGAACTGTGAGCAAATATTAGCAATGCTCAGCTATGCTGAGCAGGTTTAAGCATTGCTCAATCATGAATGCTAAGCAGCAGGTAGCTGAGCTAAGTGGATTTGTGCACTGGTAAATGTCACTAAGTGAAGCCAACAAAGATTAAGCATATGTAAGTTTAACCATGTGTTGGCATCATTTATCATTGCACAAACCCACTCAAACCTGCTTGCAACTGCTTTAATAACTCTGTTTCCATCAGCCACTGCTCTACCTAGCAAAATAATCCACACTGCCAAGTTTTGAACCAGGGCCCTGTACACCATAGTCAGAGCAATGTACCACTACATCATTTGAGTTGTAAGGACTGCCGATGCTTTTTCAAACATATCATGCAGTAGAGTCATTCAGCAGTAGGGAAAATATTCTGTAGAATGTGTCAGGTTTTGTATTTATACATATACACATGTATATATGTAACATGTAGTGGAGTCATACCTCATAACCATACCTCTCAACCTCTTAGTGCAAGAAATCTGCCCAAAGGTTGTCCAACTGGAGGAAGAATGGGCCAAAACTCGGGACGCATTTTAAATATTGCTCTTATAAATGTAGACTGTTGCCAGAGAGACAGGGTTTGTTTCTGTATACATGTTCTGAAAGATGTGAGTTTTGAAACTGAAATATATATCATTATCTACTGTCAGAAATCCCCAGATCATCACAGTGATTTACCAGGGATATAAAAATAATGAATCTGTGGAACAGACCAGAAATATGAACAATAAACCTGGACATACAGCATCAATCAGGACAGTCGAGAGATAGGCTCAGAACCCCTTAGTGCAGCTAATCTGGACCAAGCCTGACAAAGTGGGGGGAAGAATGCCATGAAAATAGGGACATATATGAAATACTGGAGTAGATAAGCTGACACAGTCACTGAAGTAACACCATAATGTCTGTCCTAACATATATTGACTGAAATAGTACAAGTCCAACACTCAATTACTTCTCACTAGTTAGTGACTGAAATCCTCACATCATACCACTGATGTGTCAGAAATACACAACACTTATGGGGGCCAGGCATACCTCCAACCATACTGAATTACTCAGTTTTTACAGAGTTTTGGGGTCCAAATAATGGGGTGCCATGATTCCCGAGTGGCACCCTTAATTTCCAAATTTTTCCCGGCTTTTTATTTTAATTTTTCTGTTTTGGCTTTTTGAGCTGATGTCATCATGTGTGAGATGATGTCAGCTCCATGCAATGGCCTCCCAGCCTGTCAGAATTGAAGTCAAGGCTTACATGTATGGATTTCCAGCAGCCCATCTGCAGCAGCATTAAGAGAATGGCTCCAGCAACTGTTATCTTCTGGGGAATGGCAAATTGAGCTGTTATCTTCTGGGGAACAAACTGCAGAGGAAGGAATGGCTCCAAGCAGGAATGGCAAATTGGGCTGTTATCTTCTGGGGAGCTGCAGAGGAAGGAATGGCTCTGAATGTAAGTAATGGAGGTATTTGCAAATTGAATTATCTATTGTTCTGCAGAGGAAAGAATTATTGTTCTGGTTAACCATTTGAATTATTAGTGATATCTGCGAATTGAAGTGTGTGTGTGTGTGTGTGTGTGTGTGTGTGTGTGTGTGTGTGTGTGTGTGTGTGTGTGTGTGTGTGTGAATTAATTGTTAAATATGAATTTTACACCCCTTCAGCTGATGTTTTTATATTTATATTGTATTTTCAGATAATGGTCTTTAAATCGCTGACATTCACGTTTTTGTATTGGCTGTTTTTACCAGAGCCATCACTTGTAAATGAGCCATCATTGATAAAATAGATTTGTTTGGCTACTAAATGCTAAATATATATGTTTTAATGGCAGATGTCTGTATATTGAGCAGTGCAGCAGCTTACTCTGTATCCTTCTAGTGAAATGGCATTGTAGCAGAAGTTCATGTATTGTATCCTAAGACAGCTAGAAAGACAGAAATCAGGCCCTGGAATATACATCAGGAAAGAACATTTTGTTTTTTCAATGTACAGATAGTAGGATAAGAAGACTTTAAATGCTTTGATTCATGTGTCTTTTTCTCAGAAATTATTTCCTTGCAGCAGATCCAGTTTATTTCACCAGTGTGGCTGCCTGCACTAGGAACCATATGGTAAACTTTACATTAGACTCTCATCAGAACCATCTGTTTATCTCACTGAGGCAGATTGTTTTCCTACAAAAATATTTTTGCTATCATTTCATTCATTTTTTATAAGGCATGTTTAATTTCTAGTGCCAATAATGTAAGGGCATGGCTGTATTAGCGTTTATTCATTAAACTACATATCACTTTTAAGGTTTACTTACAATTGATCCTACTCCAAGACCATCTGAATAGCTTTAAATGTGTAACTTTGTCATGTCTGTGTTAGTGATTTCTGTGTCTCTAAACTGGAAAAGAAGCAGTGTTCCCAGTGCTAATGCTGTTGTATTTAAGCTTTGCTGACCACAGAAAAGGACCCTTCTAGCAGGCTCCTAGTGCTTGCTGGACTAGCTGAAAACAGCTAATGAGGAAAAAAAGGAATTGCTGAAATGTACAGCTATTATTTAAAGACATAAAAATGTGGAGCTGAAGGTGCCTGCAAAGTATTTAAACTTTAATTTACCATGCACGTAATTTATGTATTTGGATTGGTATTCATTCACATACTGGATACCGTGGTACCACACAAGGAAGTCTGGAGCCTGGGGATATGGATCAGAAAAGGAAGCACATCTGACATGAAAAAATAGCTGCAGTTTCCTTTGTCTCACCAGCTATTAGCATTATCAGGCCTTGAGTTATGCCTCACACTAGCCTCTTTTGGAATTTCAGTCTGGCAAGAAAAGGTCAAGATAACATTTTAGCATCTGTGCTCATCAATAAAATTGACAGGTCATTCATTTCAGTCTAATTAACCTACTCATTAAATGTTTATCCACTACCTTTCTTGAAAAAAATGAACAAGAGTTTGTCAATGCTGTGCATTTGTGAAATACCCCAAGTGTATACACCTGGTGGCTAGAAATACCCCGGCTCAACTCCTGTACCTTGGGTACAGATAACAAGAGCCTAAAGTCCCTACCACTACCACTTGTGAATATATGCCTCATATTTCTGTTGTGTTCCTCATAAAATCTGTGGTTTTTCAGGATTTGTGTGGCAAATCACTGAAAGATTGAATTCTCTAAATAATGACAGGCATTTGAATTTCAGACTTCATATTCTTCAGAAAATAAATGGCAACACAAAACCTTTTATTCTAGCAATTTTCCAAGTTTATAAGATCAGTATTTAAAATGGGTCCTTATGTTTGGGGCTGTATTCCCCCATTATTGGCTTTGTCCAGTTTTTTGTGCTGAGGTTGAGAGCTATGGTGAGAAGTGAGAATTGAATTCACTAAATGATAGCCATTTAAATTTCAGTCTTCCTATCTTTTAGGAAACTGCTGATTTGGCATAGTGGTATGTTGCTCTGGGTATAGTGGCTAGGATTATGAGTTCAAGACTTGGCAGTGAAGTGCATGGTAGTAACACAACATTTTATTCTAGCAACTTTCCAAAATTATGCAAGTAATGTTTAAAATGTGTACCTGATTTTTGGCCTTTTGCCCCCACCAATGAATTTTGGCTTTTTCCAGATTTCTTATGCTGCTGCAAAGTTGAGAGATACAGTTGAGTGTCAAGTGGATTTTACAAGGAGCTGAGAGCTTCAGGGGAAGAGAAGTTTAGTGCTGCTTATGCTTACTCTGCTTGCATTGTTAATAGCATAACAGGTTGAATACATCCTTTTGATGCAGAAGGCTGTGGGTTCTACTCCCACAGAATGTAGATGCATTGCTGATACTGTACTGTGTTGTACTTGTAAAGGGAGTGGATGTAACAAGTCAAGGGTGTAGCTACAGACAAGACAAGAGTGTAGCTACAGATACAACAGAAGTGAGAAAATATGCACAATGGCATTTGTGC
Organism: Protopterus annectens; assembly: GCF_019279795.1. NCBI lineage: Eukaryota > Metazoa > Chordata > Ceratodontiformes > Protopteridae > Protopterus > Protopterus annectens. The sequence continues at coordinate 310,446,148 of NC_056748.1, forward strand.
CTCAGTGGAAAGAGCACCAAATATCATTAACACAAATTCAGGAACAGAAATTCAGAATTATTATGTTCTGTGCTGCATTATAAGAAAAATATTTTTAAACAAGTACAGTACATTTTCCATCATTCAAGATAAAACACATATTTTTTTCCACTGGAGACAGTGGAGAAGCAAGAGTGGCCAGTTAACAGCATATGGATTACAATGATAGTTTTGGTGCTTCAGGATGAATGCAGGAGAGGGTCTGGCAGTACTTGGACTAAAAATTGGAAGTCTTAAAACATGCAGTTTGTCTAGTTTATTTTGTTGCACATTTACAACTATTGAGTTGGTCTGATAACACAAATCAGAGTAAGTCAAGCAAAACATTCGAACTGAAAATAAGTGCGAGAGAAGCTGTGCAAGATGCCCATGGTTCTCTCTCTCTCTCTCTCTCTCTATATATATATATATATATATATATATATATATATATATACCATGTGTGTGAAAGTAGACTTTTATGATGGAAATGTTCTGAATTGGGCAGTTTTGTCATTATTGGTTCATGCATTTTGTTTCATTGCCTACTGGAAAAATGTTCAAACAATAAATTTAAAATGTGCTCTAAGTCTAACAAGTGTACTGCATTATACAAGGAATATAATAAAGTCGGGAGGGTGTATCAAAGAGCACATGTATGTTTCTTGTTTTGTGTGAAAGGGGCCTGTGCTATGATTTGAAAACAGCCCAAAGGTAATCTTTATCCACCACTGGCCAGATGCATTTTCTTTGGATGTGGTGTGGGTTTCAATGCTGTTTCAATGAATGTGAGTTTCAAGGGCAGAGAAGTTTTAATGCTAAATCTATTTTCATTGTGAGACAGTATTGCTTTGTTTAGCAGATATCTATTAGTGTTTGTGCATTGCACTATTAAATGTAAAAATAAAATCCAAATAATCATTGTAGAAGTAAAGCAGTATGCACATTAGTGATTATGGTAAATGGGATAAAATAGCCAGGTAATAGGAGATTGGAATGGCTGCAGGGGGACTCTGATGCCATATTTTAGTTGCCTTTTCTTCAGTTTTCATTTAAAAATTGGTATCCCACAATCTCATTGGAGTGGGTGGGGTTATGTAATTATGTATGCAGATTTTATATTAATCAGCGTACAGATTTGTACCTATTTTTCATGGGCCTTTTCCAGATTTTTGATGTTTCCAGTTTGAGAGATATGGGGCCAGGCAACAGTACATCCTACAAATATCTGGACATAACATCACATTAGGGAAACTACACTCAGCTGCTAAGCATGTCACCAAGCACTGTCCAAACTACAGTCAGACTGACACAACACTGACCCAAATCTGCTAGGGGTAATTACACATGTATTGGCAAATATATCAGGCACTACATGTATGTAACAGCACTGAAAAACAGACACCAGTGTGAAAGTGCATACCCACAACCAGTTCCACCACAGTCACAGTGACATACCGGTAAGCCAAAGGAACAGTACAGTATAAGGACTGTGTGAACAAAAACATCTTAACATGTTTGCTACTCACACATTACAACTACATATACTGGCCCAATTCACTTTGTAGTATGACGCCTGACCATGGTATGGGACATATCTCAGTCTGCTCCTACAAACATATACAGCTGATAGACCACCAGAAACAGGAGCAGCATGCACAGACAGATAGAAAAGGAGCCATAACACATGCATCCACCCCTTCCCTACACAGGCCAAATAACATTGACACACTACACTGCTACACAGTCCTGGCAGTCTGTCAACAATTGCCAGAAATACACAGACCTTTCAACTGTACAGAGTCCCCCAGAATGTCCAGGCTTTCCACTCATACATAAGGCCTCTTCCACATAACATGTCTTGCAGTCTGATACATCACTGGGATAATATCAGGAATGTAGGCACTAAATAATCATATACCATACCTATCAATCTCTTACTGCATGACATCTGGACAAAGTCTAACATAATTGTGGGACAGAGGCTCAATAACAGGGGCATATTTGAAATATTACTGTTATAAACTGAGAAAGTTGCTAGTGTAACAGGTTTACTTGTAACATCTTTTCTGAGGGATATAAGGTCAGAAACACAAATGGATGTTAGCAGTTACTGAATACAATCCCCAGAGTATGCTACTGATTTTTCAAAGACAAACATGTCTGAGGAATGCACCAAACATAGGAGTCCAAACTCTGGCCATTCTGCGGATAGCCCTACAGTTGAGAGTTATGTAAAACACATAACACTATTAGAGTTAAAATCACACAGAAACTCCATGTCCACACAAACCCTGTTAGACTCGCATTAATCCAAATGTATAACAACAATGCTAACATTCTGTCCCTATGTCTGGAACATTCTCCCCCATTTTCTTGGCCTGTCTCCACTGTTTTGGTTGTAAGAGGTATTTCCAAATACCCTCTGTGATGCTGTTGTTTACACAGCTCCATTAGGTCCTCTTCACTGGCAGGGAAAAGGACTAATGCCCACATGAGGTACTCAGTTATAGGAGTGTGTTTCCATGCAATTGGCTATTGTCATGATACCACAGCTGCTCTACATGGAGTTAGCAAGTGGGGAACTCCAGTTGGTGCACAGGCCATCAGCTGCCCATTAGCATTACCTACAAAAGGCAAGCTGCTGCCTTTGCAAAACAAATGTATACCCTACATCCTTGAGAGATAGAGAGAGAGAAAAACAGACAGAAAAAAAGAAATAACAACAAGCAGGATATAACCACCTACACTTGAAAAGAACAGGTATGTTAAACAAGTAAGCATTTAATGGACTGCATTAGGGGGTATGTAAGAATGGAAAATAGGAAGTTTAACATATATGTCTCAAAAAGACTTGCTGTACTGATATGTTGCTGATCGGAACCTATGGCCATAGCATCTGGGTCTGTCTGCAGTGACATAGATCATAGGAAAGGCCCCTGAGTAACCCCAGGAAAGGATGGTTCACATATGACTACTACTGGAGTGTATGTTGAACAATACTGACTGTGACAATACTAGGCCAGTTACTGGGATGTCATACATACCCATATCTTACTTGTGAATACCACTATGATATACTTGTTTGTCTCATAAATGTGAGAGACCTATACATAGTATTTGCATAGTAAAGTACTGCTGCAGACATGTGTGTTGAACTGCATGTGATATACTGAGCTCACACCATTAAACTTTCCAGTGTTATGCACACTGACCATATGTGCCTCATATTTGTAGTCATTTACTCATAGAGTTGTGTTATGTCTGGCAAATCATTGGTAAATCTGTGAAGACTGACATTACAACATCTTCTTTCTCTTCTGTCTGTTCCCATTAGGGGTCGCCACAGTGAATCATCTGTTGCCATTTCTGCCTGTCCTCTGCATCTTGCTCTGTCACACCAACCACCTACATGCCCTCTCTCACCACATTCAGAAACCTTATCTGAGGCCTTCCTCTTTTCCTCTTACCTGGCATCTTCATCCTTGCAATCTGTTTCCCAATATACTTAGCATTTCTCCTCAACACATGTCACAACAGATGTAATCTTGCCTCTGGCTTTGTCTGAAAACCGTCCAACATGGACTGACCCTCTCAAATACATATTGCTAATCCTGTCCACCCTTGTCACCCCCAGTGCAAATCCTAACATCTGTAACTCTGCCACGTCCAACTCTGGCTTCTGCCTTTTTGTCATTGCCACTGTCTCCAACCCATATAACATAGCTGGTCTCATTACCCTCTTGTAGACCTTCCCTTTCACTTTTACTGGTACTCATCTGTCACAACTCACTCCTGACACTCTTCACCACTCTCTCCATCCTGACTGTACTGTCTTCTTCACCTGTCCTCTACAGCCGTCATTACTTTGAAATGTTGATCCCAATCATTTAAACTCATCCACCTTTGCCAAGTCTACTCCCTGCCTCCTCCATCTCATTCACAAACAGATATTCTGTCTTAGACCTGCTGACTTTCATTCCTCTCCTCTCTAGAGCATTTCACCACCTCTCCAGGGTTTCCTAAATCTGTTCCTTACTCTCCATATAGATCACAATGTCATCTGCAAATATCATAGTCAACGGAGTCTCCTGTATGATCTTGTCTGTCAACCTGTCCATCACCATTGCAAATAAGAAAGGGCTCACAGCTGATCCCTGATGTCATACCACCGCCACCTTAAACACATCTGTCACTCCCTTTGCAGACCTCATTGCTGTCACACCACCCTTGTACATATCCTGTACCACTCTTACATATATCTCTGCCACCCATGACTTCCTCATACAATACCACAACTAATCTCTAGACACCCTGCCATATGCTTTCTCTAAGTCCAGAAAGACACAAATCAATTCCTGACCTTGTCTGTATTTCTTCATCAACAGTCTTAGAGTAAACATCACATCTGTAGTGCTCTTTCCTGGCATGAAAACATACTGCTGACCAATACTCATCACCTCCCTGCTTAACCTAGCTTCCACTACTGCTTCCCATAACTTCATGCTGTGACTGATCAATGTTATCCCTCTGTACTTACTACAGCTCTGCACATCAACCTTATTCTAAAAACGGTACCCAAACACTTTCTTTCCACTCCTCATGCAACCTCTCAATTTCCAAGATTTAATTAAACAGTCTGGTTAAAAACACCACTGCCATTTCCTCTAAACACCTTCATGCTTCCACATGTATGTCATGTGGACCAACAGGCTTTCCAGTATTCATCTTCTTTATAGCTTTCCTCACTTCCTCCTTGGTAAGCCATTGCACTTCCTGATTCTGTATACCCACATCATCCAACCTTCTCTCTCTCTCATTCTTTTCATTCATCAGCCGCTCAAAGTACTCTGTCCATCTGCTCAACACACTCTCCTCACTTGTGAGTACGTTTCCCTCATTATCCTTTAAAACTCTTATCTGCTGCATATCTTTCCTAGCTCAGTCCCTCTGCCTTGCCAATTGGTACAAGTCCTGTCATCCCTCTTTAGTGTACAACCTGCCATACAACTTTTCATATGCCTCATCTTTAGCCTTTGCCACCTCTCTCTTTCACATGCGCCTCATCTCCTTATACTCCTGTCTACTTTCCTCATCTCTCTGACACTCCTTCATCTTCAACCTCTTTCTCTGTATACTGTCCTGTTCTTACTCAGTCCACCACCAGGTCTCCTTGTACTCCTTCCTCCATCCACATGTCACGCCAAGCACCTTTCTAGGCATCTCCCTTACTACCTCTGCTGTACTTACCCAGATATTTTTTAAATCTTCACTGCCACCTAGTGCCTGTCTTAATTCTTCCCTGGACTCCATCTCACAATCACCCTTTTCCAGTTCCCACCATTTGATCCTTGGTGCTGCCCTTACATTCTTCCTCTTCTTGATCACCAACGTCATCTTACAGACCAACATTCTATGCTGCCTAACTACACTTTCCCCTGTTACCACTTTACAGTCTACAATCTCCTTCAAACTGGCCCTCCTACATTGGATATATTCCACCTGTGTGCATCTTCCTCCACTCTTGCATGTCACTCTATGCTCCTCCCTCTTGTTATAGTACGTATTCACCACAGCCATGTCTATCCTTTTTGCAAACTCCACTACCATCTCATCGTCTGCATTCCTTTGCTTAACACCATACATACCCATCACTTCCTTATCCCCTCTGTTCCCTACACCAACATGCTCATTGAAATCTGCTGCAATCACCACTCTCTCACCTTTGGGTACAATCATCACCATGTCATCCAACTGACTTCACATTTCGCTTTCTCATCCATCGCACAACCAACTTGCATAGCATATGCACTACCAACATTCATCATTACACCATCAATTTCCAGCTTCATAAACATCACTCTATCAGACACTCATTTCATCCTCCAAAATCACTCTTGGCATACTGTTCCTTCAGGATAACCCCTACCCCCTTTCTCCTCCCATCCACACCATGATAGCACAATTGTGACCTGCCTCCAATGCACCTAGCCATACTCCCCTTCCATCTGGCCTCTTGCACACACAATATATCAACCTTCCTCTGACCTTCATATCAGCTAGCTCTGTCCCTATATAAGCCATACTGCCAACATTAAAAGTTCTTACCCTCACTACCACACTACTAACCTTTCTCCTCTCTTCCTGCCATATGAGTGTTAGACATCCTCCAGGGTATGTCTGTCAATGCAAAGGCTACTGTGCTATCAAATGACTCAAGTGTTTTATAGCAATATTAAGACAGTGTCACTAATTTTGTCCCATTACTCCCCATGTATGTGTGGCATCCGGTTACGTATTATATTCTCGAAAGCCGACAATGTCGAATCCGACATTGTCAACACGAGAATAGTGAAAGTGCAGGACATCAAATGGGTAAACAGAAATCTCCATAAGGGGAGATTTCCATTTACTTCAATGCAGTGTGGTCTCTGAGTTGGTATATTTAAGTAGCAGGGGTTGTGGGGGGTGCATGGGGCTTGCCCCCTGCCTACACTCTTTAGATTTTCTTTTTTTTTTCTTTATTTTTTTCTGAACATTCAAAATGTTAATGGTTTGATCATTAAAGATCGACCTTTAGTGATTCGAACCATTAAACTTTCGATGTTCTAATATAGATCCGTGGCATCCTACAGATGTCCTGCTCTAACAGGTTGAGAGGGATGACTGGGCAGCAAGAGTATGAATACAGTGTGCCATACTGACATAGAACAGAAATGTATATCAGGTATTACCTGTGTACATGTTAGCATGAGTAGGTGTATCTGGCCGCCTCATTACAACAGACATGGGATGCGAAATATCAGTTAAATAAGTTGTACATGTTGTACATGTGTGTAATCTTAGTTACTGTGCATCCAACAAAGTGACATTTCTATAGCTACTGGTTGTTGCATTGCCCTGACACAGCCATGGGTACTACAATAAGCATGATTATCAGTCTGAAATTAAAGAGGTGTCCAACTGTGTTATGACTTTGTGTCCATGCCTGCTAAAAACAACTATATGAACACCTACATAGCTGTATAAACTCAGCAATACCTTACTTGTAAAACCTGCCTCCACCAAAGTAGAGTAATCCCCTTTGCTGGACAGTAGCAATACACAAACCATAGACTTGGTCCTTATATTGGCTGTACCGGGCAAAGTAGGAGCAGGCACCAACTTGGCATCAAGTCAGCTTTTGTCTGAACAAGCATATAAGGTCACAGGTGGATTACTGAAAGGCTAACTATGAGTACAAATTGGACACATCCACCAAGGCCAATCACAAGGCCATATTCACTTATGCCTGCAATCTCAGAGGCAACAAACCAACCCACCCTGTAATGGTGGTCAATCAGACCACATACACATACAACATAGCTATAGCCAACCTGCAGCAGATAGGTTTAGAGCAAACATCACCCCCAGGCTCAGCATCACTATAGGTGGATATGCACAGCACCCGCACCCCTCCCCTCATCACCAGTAAGCAGGTACATATTGCTTCCTGAAAAGCAACAAACGTAAGTATCCATGGGACCTGATAACATCCATGTCCGCATCCTACATGAACTTAGGCATGTGGTCCCAACTAAAATACACACTGTAGTCACACCAAGCTTTGGCACCATCCATACCCCATCCACATGGAAGATGGCCAATGTCATCCTTCTACACAGACAGGAATGAAGAATAGAGGATTATGCAATTAACTGGCCCTCATTGGGGGGGGGGGTATGACACATCAGGACCAGGAGTGCAATGCAAGCTGATAGTGTGCTGATAGATTACAGGGGTATGGTGTGGTTGTGAGTCATGGCTACTGGTATTCAATGTAGATGTGCAGGTTCTGTACTTACTGTTGCCAAATGTATGAGGTCCTGTGATGTGATTCCCTGTTTATGTCTTCCAGGTGCAATGTCACATCAGCAAAGGTCAACGTTCTCAGCAACTGAGACAAATATAATCATAGAAGCCATACTATAGAACCATCCCATAATGTTTGGCTGGAGCCAGCAACATCTGCGTGGGAGGACCACCCTGTGGGACAACCTTGTCCACAGGGTAAATGATGTCGGCTTGCACGCACATACATACAAGCAAGTCCAGCATTGTGCAACCGACCTTATACTCCATGCCCGGCAAAGGGCTGCTGCCATGACCAGGGACCGCACAGCCACAGGTGGGGGCCCAGCCTTGCAGGCCCCACTGACACCCACAGTGGAGCTCCTTGCCAACCTTGGGGCACCCATCCCAGTACAACATCAGGGTACAGCTCCCCCCATGCTGGAGGTGGGTGGCACCCAGACAATGGATGAGGAGAATGCAGGTGAGGTCCCAGTGGAGATTACTAGACTAGTGTAGCAGACATATGTAGAGTATCTACTTGCATGTGTCAGGTCAGATTGCAGCTATGAATGGGGTTTTCTAATGCACAGAAGTGCACATCTATGGTGAAGGACAGCAAATTGTGTAGTGTAGGGGGTTGTAATGTAAATGTGCAGACATGCTGCATCCATCCAGTACCAATGCCACATATGAGTCTGCTGACAATACCACTCTCCTACAACTACCTATGTTCCTCTGGTCTTCATGTGGGACAGCAGCCTGAAGCTGGTGAGTATGGAATTGTTCTGTTGTGGTTTGCCAATACCCCAGGCGTGTGAAGGGCATGCAATTTACCATGCACACAACTGTCACTCATAGTCATATTGCTTTATGTGCATGTTCACTTGTGGTGGGGTTAACTGCATTACATCACAGTGGTCACTACAGGGGCCTATCTGAAAAGAATGTAACATTCTTGTAGTATACCTCACAACCTGTCAGTGCAAGACTTCTTTACAGAGACCAACAAAATGGGGGGACAAACGGCCTAAGCTAGGGACAAGTGTGAAACATTACTGTTATACAGTGGATATAAACAGTGTACACACCCCTGTTAAAATGCCAGGTGTTTGTGATATATACAAATTGAGACCACAATATATCAGCCCACACCTTTTCCAACCTTTAACGTGACCTATAACATGAACAATTCACTTGTAAAACCAACTAATCTGTCGGGCACCAAATATGGAGTATACAAACCTTACAATAAGCTGGATGCATACATGTGCACACCCTTCAAATATTTTATTTCAGCAGCTTGTGATTTACTGACAGCATTCAGTCTGCTTGGGTACATACTGCCATCAAGTAAAGACATCACGAGTAACACCAAATAACAGTCTGCTGCCCAAGTAGGATATTCATGACATTTGCTCAGTTGTCTAGAACAGCAACAGCCATGGCTTGCAGACAGCTTACAAAGCAGCAAAGGAATCTCATATTTGAAAGGTATCAGTCAGGAGTAGGGTACAACAACATTACCACAGCATTGCATACACCATGTAACACAGTGGAGACAGTCATCAAAAGGTGGATTGAATATGGGACAACATTGCTGTTGAAAAGAACCTGGTGTCCTTCCAAAACTGATGAAGAGACATGTCAAAGCCTTGTCAGGGAGGCTGCCAGAAGACATACTGCAACACTGAAGGAGTTGCAGGAATCTCTTGCAAGTACTGGTGTTGTGTACTACATATGAGAACAATCTCCCGTATTCTGCATAAGTCTGGCCTATGGGGTAGGGTCAGAAGATGGAAGCATTTCCCCACACCAAAAAAACATCCAGTGGTGATGCAATTTGCAATAAAATACATCAAGTCTCGCAAAGGCATGTGTGAAAATGTGTTATGGTGTAATGAGTATATGGATCAATCTCACAGCCACAATACAAAAAGGCATGTGTGGTGCACAAGCAACACCTTTCTTCACCTGAAGACCACCATCCCCATGGTGAATCACGCTATTGGCATTGGCCTGCTGTGGAGATGCTATTCCAAAGCTGTAACTGGGCCTGTAGTCAGTGTGGTGGGAATTCTGAACAGTTCCAAATAACACTCATGTCTGGCCCAAATCCATCGGGCGTCTGCAAGAATGCTGAGGATGGGGAGGGGTGTCAGCCTTCAACATGACAAAGACCCGAAGCATACATCCAAAGCTACCTAAGAATGGCTTCACCTGAGCACACTCATGGTTATGGATTGGCTCAGATAGAGCCTAGACCTAAACCTGATAAAAAAAAAAAAAAAGTGTGACCTGACGAGAGCTGCGCACATGAGCTAACCTTGTAATCTGACAGAGTTGGGGGACCTTTGCAAGGAAGAGTGGCCAAATAATGCCCACACATACCCCTTCACCAGTGGCCACAGATTATGGACATTTGGCAGGTTGTGGCATGGAAAAGGCTAGTGTGGTGACAATGGCAGGTGTGAGTGTAAATACTGGCCATACCAAGAGTGCAGATGATGTCCCACACAGGTGGATGGAGAGGGATGATAGCAAGAGGACTGCTGCTCATCAAGCCACTGTTGGGAGTGCCACAGCAGGTGTTACCAGACACATGTTTTGGGCTGTCATGGATGCACAGCCAGGTAGTGAATGCAGCTCTAGACAAATACCCGGGGTGGTGGATGCAACTCTTCCTGAGTTACATGGCAACATACATGACCTTGTTGAGATCACACATCAAAATACTGAGACCATGAATAGACGGTGGGGTGAGACCTTGGCAATCCTTGACCATGTTATGTCTGTGCTAGAGCATGTGGTGGGAAATGCGAATCAGCCACATGGACATAGGTCAGCATCTACAACAACTGAGAGTCTACAGGGCCATGCAACTTCATACTCCCGTAGTAGCAGTGACAACAGCACTTCTGAAGGGGGTTTGCTGTCCACATCACAGGCCATGGGCACGTGGTCCTGGCCGGTCCTGTCAGGGACATGGATCCAGCAGACAGCAGTAATCATCAGGAAGCAGTACTGCATCTGGCCTTGGGCCTAGTGCTGCCAGTGAGACCCCTGGGAGGACCAGTTCCCATGTCTGTGGCCAGAGACAGTGAACTGGACACCCTGCCATGTATGGTCCACAGCTGTCCAACATACCCCTGTGTAGGGCAGCCATATGGTGTTCCTGTGTGCATACATACACACGCACACATCTGTGTCACAGACATGTCACCTCCAGACACACACAGCACCTCTGAACAGCCCATCTATTGGATACCCCTCCAAACACATGCACATGATGTCAACCGTATGGGCCAGCCTAGGCCTCTGGCAAACCCACACCACACCCTGTGCATATAATGATACCTGTGCCACATCCCTGTCATCCATACCATTGATGCAGGGGCATGTTAATGTGGGTCTGATGCACAGTGTGAATATAGTACAGTGTAGCTATGTAATACTGTGTAAGGTGCTGTCTGCTTGCATTCGTTATGGGTATACATACAGGTGTGTGTATCTTATTAGCCAGGATGCATTATTGCTGTTAGTACCACTGACCGAATGTAGTCTGACATGCTGTATTCTGTTTGTGTTCCAGGTGTCTTTGTGTCTGCAGGCTGTGGCCCTGCAGACATTACCAAGAGGGGGTATGGCAGAGTGGGAATACACTGACCATGTCATAGGCATTGTACAGCTTTATAATGTAAATGTAGCAGGTGTGTATGCATGCAACAGTGTGTGAGGGACACTGTTGTCAGACAGTGTGACCTTGCATACATACCCATTGTCACAGACAGGTTGCCTTCAGACATGTCACCTCAGTGTTGTGTAGTACCACAAGCTCATACGTACAGAACAGGCTACTGCAGTACTGTCAGCAGGCCCCTCACAAGTGTTGCCATTACATTAACTGCACCATATTGACCTGTCAACACCTGTTGGCCCTGACATTTCTTTCCCATACACTCAACCTTAATGCAGTTGGTGAGGGCATGCATGATACTGTGTATGACATGTTTGTGGTATGTATTCCTGAGTTCACGGACTGGAACAGGGAGACAAAATGTTATATCATTTGCATGTACACAGTAAGGAGCAACACAGGGGATGTATACAGTAACACAAACACAGTTGGCAATAGACAGATTAGTAAACCTACATATCCACTTTGATGTATAGTAGTACTATATACACCTGACATGCTCCACATATATTATATGCATGGGACATAACCCATTACCTCTTACAACATGTAATGGATGGTGAGATAACCCACGAGAAATAGCATCTGGAGTCATGAATTGCTACTACAAGCCTGGAAAAGTGATAGGGTGGCAGACATTGCATCAGCATGATGTTTCAGTCAGGTATCAAACCTGATGCTGGCATATGTGTCATCACACTCACTGTGGCTGATTTGGCAACAATATTATATACACTGGCATTGTTAAGGGATACAGACCACATATAGGTTGCAAACATCTGGATATTCCATAGATATCTGTACAGAGGACTGATATGGCCTGTACAATGGTGTAACATGCTGCATGTGAGGCAGATGCCATTACCATGCTCTATAAAGTAATGCCGTTGGGAGGTGGTAAACAGGTGTGGATGTTACACACATCAAAATGTGTCCCAGGCTGCATCTTACACGAGCTCCAAAAGGAACTAAACCCTTACCTAAATACACTATTCAGTCTCAGCCTTACCACAGGCTATGTACCCAAAGAATGGCGTACAGCAACAGTCATCCCGCTCCACAAAGGTAGTGCCACAACAGAACGTGGGAACTATTTCCCTATAAGCCTGACTAGCCTGGTCTGCAAAGCTATAGAGCGAATCATCATGGGACTCATAAACAGAGACATTGGGAACCTCCAGACACTAGACCCTACCCAATTCAGCTTTGTTAAAGGCAGATCCTGCCTCCTAAACCTATTTGACTTATTTGAAACAGTTACCAAGGCCATAGATGAAGGGAAGGTAGTCTACACAGCCTACCTGGATCTCGCTAAGGCCTTCAACACCATTCCCCACTCTGGCATCATAGACAAGCTCTCTAGCTTGAACATTAACCCCTATGTCATGAGATGGGTAGCCAACTGGCTCACGGATAGAACACACATGGTCAGAGTTGCGGGTGCCATGTCCGACTCTAAACCAGTTACAAGTGGCATCCCACAGGGCTTGGTCCTGGGACTCCTCCTGTTCAGTATATACTTCTCTGAGGTACAGGCAAGCACGGGAGGACTATGGCTGACCAAGTTCGCAGATGACTGCAAACTGGGGGCCATAAACAACTCTCCAGCTGACACATACATCCTACAAAAGGGTCTTACAGAGACAGATACCTGGTATCAAAGCCATGGCTTCAAGCTGAATGCCAAAAAACGCATAGTCATCCCCTTTGGAAAAAAACAAAGTGCCTACGAATTACCACATAGGTGGTAATCCACTAGGTATGGAAAATGTAATTAGGGACCTGGGGATCCAGGTAGATAGCAACCTCTCCTTTGATAATCACATTGCCAAAGTGGTTAGAAATTCTTTCTATGTAGCCCACCTAATCATGAAGGGGTTTACCTCTAGATCAAGAGATGTAATTGTGCCCCTCTACTCATCACTCTTTAGGCCCATAATAGAGTACAATGCCCCATTTGGTATGTACCTTACTCGACACCTGCAACAGCTGGAAAGACCACAGAAGTACCTCACCAACAGGATCATGGGCCTCAAAGAGATCCCCTATGCAGTTTGACTAAAGAAACTCCAGCTATATTCGGTTGCTTACCGCCTGCTCAGAGGTGATCTCTGCCTGACGTATAAGGCCATGTCCAACTCAGAATTAATGGACATGCTCCACCTCAAGAAAACCAAATCTCTTAGAGCCACACACTCTAGTGAATTAAACCTCAGCACAACAATAAACAGAACATGCTGGAGGGATAGATTCCTGTCCTAGAGACTTCCCTCCCTCTGGAATAAAATCCCAGTCTATATTAGCCAGAGCCCCTCGCTGACTCTCTTCAAGAGGAATCTTGATGAGTAGATGGGACATCATAAATTTACCCCTGGGATCACTTCAGTGGCCCTGCTAGACAGAGGCCCAGGAAACTAATTTAAAAGGGAGGCGAAAGCCAACACATTCTGACTAGGCTTATAAATGCCCTTGAGAAGATAGCCTAGTACCTACCTATGAACCTATGAACAAATAGGATATGATCCTCACCCAAGCACACACAAACAGTTGCCAGTATTGAGATGAAAACCCCTTCCTGTCTAGTCATTACTACTATAGTGTTAAGTAGTTATCAGACACACCACAGAGCTTTTATGATTTCAGATTGTCCCAAGGTACTTCTAAGCTGAATGATATCAGCAGGCCTAGTAAATTAGGATGATGGGAAGTGTACAGTGTGGCACAAAACTCAAAATGGGATAACCCACACACTATATGATTCTCACACAAACAGTTGCCAGTATTGAGATTAGAACCCATACCTATCTAGTTATTTCTACCATTGAGTCACGCAGTTATCAGACATGCTATGGAGCTTATATGATTTAATCTTATCCCAAGGTACGTCTAAGGTGAATGACATCAGCAGACCTAGTAAAGTAAGGTGATGGAAGTGTGCAGGGTAGTACACAACTCAAAATGGTATAACCCACACAGTATACGATTTTCACACAAACACACCCACACACACACACACACACACACACACACACACACACACACACACACACACACACACACACACACACACACACACACACACACACACAGTTGCCAGTATTGAGTTTAGAACACCTACCTATTCTAGTTATTTTACTATAGTGTTATGTAGTTATCAGATGTGCCACAGAGCTTATATGATTTCATGTTGTCCCAAAGTACTTCTAAGGTGAATGATATCAGCAGGCCTAGTAAAGTAGGGTGATGGGAAGTGTACAGGGTGGTACACAACTCAAAATGGTATAACCCACACAGTATATGATTCTCACACAAACTCACACAAACACACACACACACGCACACACACACACACACACACACACACACACACACACACACACACACACACACGCACACACACACACACCCTTATTTGCTAGTATTGAGATTAGAACCCAGGCCTATCTAGTTATTTGTACTATAGTGTTATGCAGTTACTGCATGTGCTACAGAGCTTACTGGACTGACAATTAGCCAAAAGGTGCTGATAACTGCACAGCTGAGGTGAACTATTACAGGTGCCAGAAAGTCTGCATTCAGTTTTTCCCTTAGATCTTGCTAGTTTGTTCTATCTTGCACTTCAAATAGCCTAATAACTGCACTTCAACAGGTTTTTGTATCAATTATTCTAGCACACCTGAGAGCCATCAGCAGTAGTGGTTCTTCATGGAATTAGCTCCAGTACTTAGTTGTTATGATCACCCCTCCTGGCATGATTAATGAGCAGTTCTCTGTGCTTTTGCAACTGCCTCATGTACACAGGCAACCCTCTCCTCTAAACTCCCAACACTCAGACTTGTGAGAGATATTCCTATATCACCAAATTGGAAGATATGCACTCTCCAGTGAAGACTGGACTAGCTGGTCAAGAGGAGAAGATCAACACCTGCACCACACCACATGGAACACATATCCCTCCGGAACACCCACTATCACAGCTCTGACATACAAACAAAAACAAGAACTACACACCCACTTTCACAGAGGGACTCAATAGACATTTACCCAAACAGCAGAGACCACCAAGACAGACACCCACTTAACCACCACAACACAGCACAAACCACAGGACACATATCTCACAATTACAGTGTGCCCCATCAACCTAAGCCCCTAAGGCTAACCACCTTACCCAATACAGTAATCATCGGTGATTTAGTAGTGAGGCACACAGATGTCCCACTCACTAGGTTGAATATAGAGAAGGTAACAGTCAACAGTCTATCAGGTGCCAGAATCCAACACATAACACACCCAGTCAGGTCACTCCATGACAACTACAAGTCTCACTCTGTCACTGTCCATGTGGGTGTGAATGACCTGAGACACACCTCCCAGGAGTACATGAAAAAAGACATGGTGGAGCTCTCAGATTATGTGGGCCAGGCAGGTATGCCGGTAGCCCTGAGCAGTATACTACTGACACCCAGAATGATACCGCAGGGCAAACAACAAATGACTGACTTCAGCAATTATCTGAAATGTCTGGTGTCATTCTCAGGGGATCCAGTATCTCTCTGCTAGGGATGACATGATTAACAAACCATGATGCCTTGCCAGAGATGGCCTGTATCTGTCACCCCTGGGTTTCCAGGTACTGGCTAAGTCTCTTGCCACCCCTATAGTGCATTTTTAGGTGGTGATCCAAATCAAATTAAAACCGTAACAGCTATAAATAAATGCAATCTGAGGGTCATGCTGCTCAACACTAGACATCTAAATCTCAAGATGCAGTCACTCAAAGCACTCCTCACAATGGAGAACATTGACATTTGTGCTGTAACGGAGACCTGGTTTATAGCAGCAGACAGCACGCCTGCACTACCAGGCTATAACTCATTCCACAGCTGTCAGCCCCAAAACATAGACCACAGCTCCAAAGTCAGTGGTGTCTCCATATTCATAAAGGATATGCATGCCTCCAGACTAGTATCACAGCATAGTGCATCTACTTCAGGTACAACTGACATTAGGTAATAGTGCAATCCAGGTCATAGCCGGCTATAGGTTCCCATCCATATTCCTAGACTCTCAATCCACATTCCTCAACACCCTGGAATCTATCAAGATCCAATCCAACATTTTCATATTAGGTGATTTCAACTACCCCTCCATCAAGTGGGAAAAGTACTCAAGCACTAATGCACTGTCCCAATGCTTCCTGGAATTCATCAGTTCCAATGCCCTGGACCAGCTCATTCTGACCCCCAGTAGAGGAAGCAACATCCTTGACCTGTGTTGATTACTAGCATATGGGACCATTGCTCAACAACAGTACTCAATCCCTACCTGGTCAGATCCAACCATAAAGCAATCACCATGGAAAGCCACATCTCATCCTCACCCCTCACAAAGGTAACCACAATGAAAAATGTCTCCAAAGCTGACTTTGGACTCCAAAAAACAGAGGTGGCTAACTTCACAGCACACATGCCAATGGACAATAGCTGCATGACTGCCGAATCATACACAAATGCACTGTACAAACATGTACATAAATGCATGGAATTAGCCATACCCAACAGAATGAAGACTCTCTCCTCCAAACACTGGAGGCCAATCTGGTGGTCCCCTGCCATTAATAAACTGTACAACAGAAGGAAGAAACTGTTGCAGAAAAAGGTGGAGTCCCAAGACTGGAAAAACTAGCTTATTAGCCTCAACAACAACGAGATCCCTCATGAAATCATCTAAAGCCAGCTATGATGGCAGAATTGCAGCAGACACTGACAACAATCACAAAGCCTTTGATAGTTATATCAAGAACCTCTTTGGCAATACTCAGTAGTGATCTGAGTTACTGCACGATGCTACCTCCTATACTAAGCCAAGAGATATTGCAAACATTCTTGCCAACACATTCAGTGCTAGATTTAATCCTCTCTCCCCCCTAAGGGAACAATCACAATGCCAGAAGAATGCCAGACACCCAGCATTACTGCAGCCCAGGTTAAACCTGCATTGTCCATGGGAAAGAATACAGCTTTCATGAGACCCCAAAATATCCCTGGCTGTGTTCTACATGAACTACAAAGAGAACCTGGCACCGCATCTGTGTGCCCTGTTCATGCACAGCCTCACCTCAGGCTTTGTCCCTCCCAAATGGCACACTGTTACAGTCATCCCTCTCCATAAAGGGGTAGCAACTACAGACCCTGGGAATTATCAGCCCATTAGCCTGACGAGTCTGATATGTACAGCTATGGCGTGCATCATCAGGGACCTGATCCACAAAGATATAGGTAATCTCCTAACTCTGGACCCCACACAGTGTGGTTTTGTGAAAGGGAGATCATGCCTGCTCAACCTGGTTGACTTCTTTGAGTCAGTCACCAGGGCTGTGTATGACAGTAAGGCACTGCATACAGCTTACATCGATCTGGCCAAGGCTTTTGATACCATTCCTTAGGAATTATTGATGAACCCACCAAACTAGGCATCAAACTCTATATCACTAGGTGAGTTGCAAATTGGCTCACAGATAGAACACACAGTGTGAAAGTAGTGAACTCCAAGTTAGACTGCCAACCAGTCATGAGTGAAGTCCCACAGGGATCACTCCTGGGTAGTCTCCTGTTCAGCATCTACTTCTCAGAAGTTCAGGCCAACACAAAGGAACTCTGGCTGACCAAGTTCATAGAAGACTGCAAGCTGGGAGCCATCATTAACTCCACAAGTGATGTAGACATCCTACAGAAAGGCCTCACTGAGACCAATAACTGGTGCGGAAACCATGGCCTGAAGCTTAACACCAGAAAAGGCGTCATCACCCCCTTCGGTAAAAACTCAGTTCCCACTAAGTACCACTGAACACTGTAGGTATTATAAGAAACCTGGGGACATAGGTTGACAGCAACCTCTCCTTCAACCATCACATTGCCACTGTGGTCAGGAAGTCCTTCTATGTGGCACATCTCATTACCAGGGGTTTTGTATCCAGGGAGAAATAGGTCACCGTCTCTGTCTAATCTTCCCTCATTAGACCAATCATCAAGTATAATGGCCCATTTGGCATGTACCTTACTAGACACCTGCAGCAGATAGAGAGGCTACAAAAATACCTCACAAAGAGGATCCTAGGCATTAAACACATGTCCTACACAAACAGACTCAAAAGACTCCAGCTATTCTCTGTCTCATATCACCTATTTCGAGGCAACCTCTGCTTGACTTACAAAGCCATGTCTGACCCAGCTCTTTTAAAAATGTTACATCTAAAGACATCCCAATTCCTCCGCACCACACACTGCAGAGACCACAACCTCATTACCACAATCAACACAACATGCTGGAGGGACAGGCTCCTCACCCAGAGACTGCACATGCCCATACATGTCAAGCAGAACATCTAGCTGACTCTGTTCCAGAGAAATCTTGATGAGTGGATGGGTAATAGAAAGCTCAGTCCAGGGATCACTCCAGTGGATCTACTTGATAGAGGCACTGGGAACTAACACTGAGTGGAAAAATAGCAGGGCACTTCTATTGGCTTGGCTTATAGCCTAGTATACACCTATGACACTATAAGGGGGATGACATCAGCATGACTGATAAAGTAGGCCAGTGGGTGGGAAACTTATCAAAATGCTTCTTCTTACAAACATACCAACATATTTTACACCCAGACACACATTTGCCAGATCTGAGAGTAGAACCCCTGCCTATTTAGTTATTTGTACTATAGTGTTACTCAGTTATCACACACGCTACACAGCTTACTGAGCTGACAACTGACCAAAGGTGCTGATAAGGGGGAATATCATTGGCAGGACTGATATAGTAGGGCAGTGGGTGGAAAACTTATAAAAATACATCTTCCCATGAGCATACACATTTAGACACACAGTTATACACCAACACGCACATTTGCCAAATCAGAGACTAGAACCCCTGCCTATCTAGTTATTTGTACTATAGTGTTATGCAGTTATTGCATGTGCTACAGCACTTACTGTGCTAAGAATTGGCCAAAGGTGCTTATAAGGGGAATGACATCAGCAGGACTGATAAAATAGGGCAGTGGGTGAGAAACTTATCAAAATATGTCTTCCTACAAACATACACACTTATACACACATTTGCCAGATCTGAGAGTAGAATTCCTGCCTATCTAGTTATTTGTACTATAGTATTATGCAGTTATTGCATGAGCTACAGAGCTTACTGGGCTGATAACTGGCCAAAGGTGCTGATAAGGGGAATGACATTAGCAGGACTGATAAAGTAGGGCAATGGATGGGAAACATATGAAAATACTTCTTCCTACAAATATACACACTTATACACCCCCACACATTTGCCAGAGCTGAGATTAGAACACCTGCCTATGTAGTCATTTGTACCGTAGTGTTATGCAGTTATCACATGCACTACAGAGCTTACTGGGCTGACAATTGGCCAAATGTGCTGATAAGGGGAATGACATCAGCAGGACTGATAAATTAGGACACTGGGTGAGAGACCTATCAAAATACTTCTGCTTATAAACATGCACCCATACATATACTCCCACCCACACATTTGCTGGATCTGAGATTAGAACCCCTGCCTAGCTAATAATTTGTTCTATAGTGTTACACAGTTATCACACACACTATGGAGCTTACTGGGCTAACAACTGGCCAAAGTGTTGGTAAGGGGAATGAGTGGGGCACTGGGAAGCGTTATGGGTGGGAATGGCCTAAAACTGTTTCACCTACACACAAACAAACATACACTCCCTCATACATAACTGTCACTCACACACAGTTGGCAGTATTGAGATTAGAACCTCTACCTGTCTAGTTATTTGTACAATAGTGTTACACACTTATCGCACATGCTACAGAGCTTATAAGGGTGATGGGTGTCCAATGGTACCTCTAAGGTGAATGGCAGCAGCAGATCTTTTGAAGTAGGGCAATGTGAATTGTACTGAGTGGGAACAGTCTCCTAATATTTAGACTTACGGACACACACACACACACACACACACACACACACACACACACAAACGCAGGTGATGTGATATTATAAACCCAACCTCAGTACTGTTACACAATGGGGTTCACCTTTTATGCTGGCACGTGCACCTCTTTATAACTCGTATGCCACTGTCCACAGCAGGACATCACTGTATGTCATTCAGGGTATACGTGTGTATGACTCACAATGTTTGAGTCACACTGTGTATCTCTCTCTATCACTGTCTCTCACTTCCCCACATCTATGTGTGTGTATGCTTGCCATATGTTGTTATCTGTTCCCTATATATATATATATATATATATATATATATATATATATATATATGTGTGTGTATCTCATGCAACAGATGCAGCTATATCACATATGGGTCACTTGCAGCTAGCTGAGGTTAATCCTGTCTGATGTGTGTGTGGGGGACAGTTGAAGTGTACATAGCTTTCTGTATGCACAGACACATATGCACAATACAGTCATATAGTCCGATGTGGGTTCCAACATGACCTGTGATTCTCTAAGTATAGGAGCATGCCCAGTGTGACCTTCTATAGTTAGAGTGGGACTCCATTCCAGAGGTAGGTGTACTCCAGTACAGGGTTTTGTGCACTATAGCCATACCTCTCAGGAGTACACAGGACTTTGCTCAGGGTTTGTTCAGCAGACATTTTCTGACATATCTGTAGTCTTACACTGCAATGTATTGTGTCATTACCTAGTGCCACACATCCTCAGATCATCACTGTGCTTTACTAGAGGAATACTAGTTGTATGATGTATAGACAAATATTATGAGGGGAGCTATGTACATTCTTGCCTAACAACGCCATTTGTGAGGTATGGCTACAGCCAGTTTAGTAATGACACACTGTGTGAACAGGCTGGTAACCTGGTGATATACTAGCCGGGGATCTCCTGCTTGCATGGTATCTTTCTAACCTGAGATGTTGTATCCTTGTGTAGACATACCTCTCACCTGTTCATTTTTGGCAGGTTGTGCTGGTGTTTGGCTAGAGGTTTCATCCTATCAACATAAACTTGTGTTTTTATGGCAAGTTAGTTACATATAATTGAAGAGTGATGTTACAAAATAATAACAAACATTACTGTTTCAGACTACATAATCTTCAGACAATTCCCACTACTGCAAACCCCTCACCTTACCAACTTTTTCAGAATGTAAGGGAGATATTTACAACACATGCCTATCATTGTGCCTTTGTTCCACTTTTATTTCTGCCATTGTCCAGACATCTTGCTGTCAGAGTTTGGGAGTTATGTGTGTGGGTACAGAGTGCATTCTACTGTGCAGGCATGTCCATTATATGTAAAAGCAAACATAAGAAAAAAGGATTATTGAGAATAACCACTGGCAACAGTACCAAAAAGCACTTATATTCACAAAAGCCTTGGCACCTCAGCTACACATCCTTCAAGATGTCACTAATATGTGTAGTATATTCCACATAGCTCTGTGACTTCCAGGTATGTCAGTGGCAGAGCAGTGGGTGTCACTGACATGCATAACAGTTGGCACTGCAGTTATATACACATAGCCCTGTCAAAGACAGCATTGTACCTAGGGCACTACAAGATGACTGCCAGGAGAATGTGCTGGCCAGATCCAGACAGTATTAACCACACATACACATAGCTCATTGACCCCTGCATATTGTGGACAGGTAGCATGTTTTCATGTGTATTGGTACAGCCCTGCCAATGTTTGCTATGTCACTATTTCCCTGCAAACATGCATGTTACTGGATTTGTGTGGGTATATTGGGGTCACACCTGTCAACTGTACACATTTGCACAGACTGTGCTGATATTTGCTTTACATTTTGGTTCCATTTACCATACTATTGTGCCCTGTCTTTGGGGCTAGTTGCATATCAGTAAAGAGCACAGGTCAGATTGTACTGGCATAGATTTGAGTTTCAGACCTCTTACCCTTCATAGACTTACTGCAGCTGCGGGTCCTGCTGTGCTATCACTGTGTGAGTCTGCAGTGGGATAATTCAACATTGTCATAATTTGTGTTCCTTTACCAGACATTTCTCTGTGGTTTTCTACAGCTGACTTGCTGTGTGGGTGTGAGGGGTGGGTATGGAACCCCCACAATGACATCTATGTCTGTGACCTATGCCCCCCCAGTTAGTTGTCCCCCACACATATACTGCAGTGAATATGCTCCTCATTTCATGGAATAAGCCAATACAGCCTCAGACACACCTTCTTGCTTAGCTGTGCTTAGGTAAGCTTATCTCTGCACCATAGGGCTCCAATGTGCTTACAACATGCCTGACACACACCATTTCATGTCTGTTGCTCCTCCTAGTTACACTATCATGCTATAGCACCTACATGGCTAGGCGCAGTTTGGGACTTAGAAGATTTTTGTGATTCAGTCAATTTGCCCTCATTTGCATACCCCACTGCCTTAGTCCATAGTTACTGTACTAACACAGACCCTTTCCCTTTGACAACTAGTAGTCCCTGGTATTGTTTTGATTCTGCATGCCATACACTATAATGGCAAAATGCAGATTTCCCCTAAAATTGAGTTTTCACATTTTTTTTAAATTGTTGGCACAATCCCATTTGCACGCAACTGCCCAATGCTTAAATGGCCGAGATTGGCCAAAAAAATTACTTTGATTTTTATAAAAATGAATCAGTTTTTTATAGCAATGGCCATATGTTTGGCCATTGCCATGCTTAAAGACTATAATACATGCTTTTTTGGGAGCTGTCATGCTTCCGTTTTGTTATTTGCAGAAATGCATTCAGTTAGTAACCAAATACATTTCTGCAACTAATACTGTTCTTGCATGGATACCTGCCTGCTTGCTGAATCGCTAATTCACATCATTTGCATGGTTTTCACCAGCAAATGAGGTAATTAGCATTCTGAAGTTGTGTCTGTGGTGGAACATTGTAGGCACGTTCGTGCACGTCAGATCAGCTGCTTGCTGGATCGCTAGGTGGTCATATTCATGCAGGAATGGCTACACTGTTCCTGCACAAAATTTTGAGCTTCCTGAATCCCGGGGTATGTCAATTTGTTACAATTAATTAAGCTGCAGATGTTTTTGTTTTATTTTTGAAGACTGTAAAATTATTATTTTTAAAATGTTTTGTAATAATCTGTATTTTTTCTCCCTGGGCCTCTACTGAAAATGGGCTTCTACCCAATCAGACTTTCCTGGTAATCAAATCTCAGTAAAAAAATAAACACCTGATTTTTCCCATATTTTGCTGTCCCCAGCATATGCCAGTAGAAAGTCTGGCTTCTCACTGGTACTTCTGCTTCTTTTTTCTGTTGGTATATAATCAATTTACAGTGGGCACACTGGTTGTGCTGTCTAGCCGGCATGCCCGTTTTTGGATAGCAATGAGCAGTCATACAAAATCTATTAATCTCTCCTTAAACAACATGTAGTACACTGTGGTCTAATTAGGTTAAGAATAACATATATCTGGCTGGTTGTAAAATATTACATATTTGTTCTTTATAAATTTTGACTGTCTAGTTGTTTATATTTCAAAATATTAAATTTACTAGATATTTATTAATCTGCAAACATATAGAAAAACACATAGCTAATTGAATGAAGTTATGTCTTATGCCACATATACAGCTGCAATGCTCCATTACTGTATATTCAAAGACACAGTAATCGTATACTTAGTTTACAATAAAATAAAGTTGTTATGCAGCTTGCTAAGATAGAGTAATATGAGTTACCAACTCTATACGCAGATACAGGAATATTGCTTAGTGATCTGTGTGGTTATAATACTTTGTACTTTTCTGCTGTTCCATCTGTTTTCATTTTAAGTTTTCAAGCTGAGTGAGTCTTGGCCAAGTTATCAAGAGCTACTCATCATATGGCAATGATGCCAGAGAGTATGAGATATTTTACTTGTATCTGAAGCTATCTTTGGCAAGAAAAATGAAATTAAGTATGGATTTGCACTTGGTTTGCTTGTTTTCATTGCATTCTCAAAGATTTCTGTTGTTTTTCCTGCACTTGCTTAGAGTTTTAAGTTGCATTTTTTTTCACTGCTGTTCGGGCTGCTGCTCTGCTTTTGTAGTACTCTAAATACATTGTATCTACTGTTTTCAGTACTTTTAGGCATCTATTTTTGTGGTTCCCTAACACTTGGGCGCCAAACCAGCCATTTTGCTTTAAGAGGATTAACGTCTGTACTCTTGTGGCAGGAGACAGCTGATTTCACCTATATGAGTTGGGAGTCACTGGTGGAAAGATTATTGTGTACTTACCTGATTGGCCTGTTGTCCTACCTAGTTTAAAACTTATTTTTTTTATGCTTCTATATAAGGCTTGTATTTTCTTCCTACAACAGTAGCTGCAGTGCCTTGTATATATGCAATCACTTTGTTATACTTTCCCTTTAAAAACTACCTCCAAAATTTTCACAGTCCCATTGGACCCACTCACCAAAAATGGATGACTCAGTAGTATAAGTCACAGAACCACTTTAATTGAATCAGTACATAAATCCAGGAACAAAATGGATAAGCACTTTCGTCTAGATAATCTAGACTTCATCAGACAGCAGTTAAAGTATATATACTTCCTTTTATACAAACCAAACAGGAAGTGACGTAATTCAAAGTTAATTAGGGCAGATAAATGACTTTACATTAAATAGTCATGAGATGAATAAAATAAGATAAAATGAAATCCTAAATATAGCAACAAACTGCAAGACACAAACCCCCCATAGTAGTATAAATATAAGTTAAATACATTAAATATAAAAAATGAAATCACAAATTTATAAAAAAGACTGATGTTGTGTAATAAATAGAACACAAAACATTTAAAACCATGTAAAATAACAATATGATATCTTCGTGTGTAACATGGTATATTAAACAGTAATTATCTGGGAGGTCATATTACCTCTCCATTGCATTTAATTTCAGTAAGGAGCTGATTGAAATATTTTTGTTTAAGCCTGGCCACTTCCCTGCATTCAGGTGTAGCTGCCAATATAATTCTCTTTTTTCAACAATAGTGACCATGCTCCTCCTCTAACATCAGTGTTGATACTGTCTATAATGAAGAATAAAAATGTATGATTGTTGTTCTCCATTATGTGCTTACTTAATGCATTGGTGTCTTTAGTATTTTTAATATCATATAAATGTTCATAGATGCGGTTCTTCAGCTTCCGGTCAGTCTTGCCAGCATAGAAACACGAACAGACAGTTCACATAGCACAATATACTGCTTTCTCAGAACAGCAGTTATATTTTTGCCTTATTGGCCTGTTGTCCTACCTAGTTTAAAACTTGTTTTTTCTGCTTCTGTATAAGGCTTGTGTTTGCTTCCTACAACAGCAGTTACAGTGCCTTGTATATATGCAATCACTTGAAGTTATACTTTCCCTTTAAAAACTACCTTTGAAAATTTTCACAGTCCCATGTTAATCAAGGAGCAGTTAGTCTGCATGTCAAGCAGCATTTCTATATTTAGTTAGCACTAGATTACATTATTACACTCAGATCTATTGCTGCTCAAAGAACAACTGATTTCCACACTGGGCAGCAACAACGGATAGCTTAGCTGTAGATTACACTAAGTAGGCACACATTGTTCATCCAGTTGCAAATGCCCCCCATTCTTTTCTCTATCCAAGCACATATTATGGACCTGCAACTATGGATAGGCACTTTCCTGCTATCTCTGCATCTAGTTTGATGGACGTGGGCATCCTGCAGCAATGTAGCGATTGCCTTAGGTACACTGACAACCACTTATTTCTGAAACAAATGAATACATTATGCGACAGATGTAGTTATGCAATGTCACTGGAGACAATTCTCTCAAATACAGACACAAAAAGTGCCAAAAAGGTTGTCAGCAACACACATGCAACACGTACTGCACTTACAGAGGACCAGACACATACTGTGTAACCACATATACAGAGGTGCTCACATGTAACTTACCCAAACCTCAAAGGCCTCTCAGATACAGTCCTCAGAAAATCTTCATAAACAAAAACAAGAGAGCTCCCACCACAACACACAAAACCACATCTCATTATGTCTCAGTTACCAAGCCCATAAGATGTAATACCACACAACTCAATATTTTGGTCATAGGAGACTCTTTTTTCAGACACACTGACATCCATCTCATCAGACTAGATAATGAGAAGGTTACAGTTAGTTGAATGTCAGGGGCCAGGATTCACCAGATCATGCAAGCACTCAGGTCACTAAACCCCATGTACCAGTATAACTCAGTCATAGTCCATGTGGGAATAAATGACCTGAGATGTATCTTCCCGGACTATATGATGAGTGACTTGATTGAACTCTCAGAATATGTGTCACAGGCAGATATGAGCCTAACATTGTGCAGAATTCTACAGTCTCGAGGATGATGCTACAATGCTGACAGAAAATTATTGACTTCAATAATTGGCTTAATTACTGGTATCATTCCAAAGGGGGTCTAATAGCTGTCAGCCTGAGAGAACAAGACTGACAGGCCACACTGCTGTACCAGGGATGGTCTTCACATGTAGCCACTAAGTTTTCCGATACTGGCTAAAACATTAACTATCCCTATAGTGCATTTTTTAGGCAATGCCAAATGGAAAATCCTTTGAACATTGCCATATTTTCTCAGGATAAGCTAAACGTATTACTGCCGAATGCTAGATGTCTCAAGAAGAAACTATATGACTTGGAAGCACTCCTCACCCTGGAGAATGCCGATGTCTGTGCTGTTACTGAAACATGGTTCAAAGCCATGGAAGGCATCTTGGCAGTGCATGACTACAATGCCTTTCACCCACTGCACATGAAAGGGCCTGAAGGTGTATTCATGTACATAAAGGATAAGCACACCTCAAGACTGCTCATAGAAAATGACACGCCTGAGCTACTCCATGTCCAGCTAACCATAGCAAAAATTCATTATATATCTTTGCTAACTACCACTCCCCTGCCATGACCAGGAAATCTATATATCATACCTGAATCTACTAGTCATTTACTGTTCAGCTCAATATCATACTCATGGGTGATTTCAACTACCCATCAATTAACAGGGAAGCATACATGACCACTAACATGCAGGCTCAAAGATTTCTAGACTTTGTCAATGCAAATGTTCTGGAGCAGCTAGTCTGCACTCCCACTAGAGGGACAAATATCCTAGACCTGGTGCCCAAAAATATGGGAGAACATGGCACCCTCCTCCCCCTGAGTGTGATGTCCTCACTGGTTAGATCAGATCATCACAAAAAGGTCTCCCTTGAAATAAATAGAAAACTAGAACCCCCACTTAACCCCAAAACCTTTAAGTACTTTTCAAAGGCAAACTACCTCCTTTTAAGTGACAGCATGGCTAATTTCCAAGCTCCCCCAAACTCAGAAAACATAGAAGCCTATGTAGAGATGTACACAAAAGCCCTAAATTGATCATATAAACAACTGCATAAAAATGGCAATACTGGACTGAAGTAAGCCCAGGGCATCAACAAAAACAAACACCCTTGGTATAAATAAGTTGTACTACAAAAGAAAGAAGATCATGTCTAAAAGTAAGAGATAATGTGATAATGTGCACAACAGAGCAAAATCTTCCTCATTTGTCTAAACAAGCAAATCAGTCTTCAAAAGCACATTTTGAGGCAATAATAGCCTCCCAAGATAAGGATAACCATAAAGCACTACTGACATATGCCCACAATCTTAAGGACAACACCCAACAATATGCATAATTAATTGTAGGTGGCATCACCTATACTCAGAAAGAAGGTAATAATAAATCTGCTGGTTAATAAATTCAGCTCAAATTTCACCTCCAGTTACCCCCCAAGAAATACCCTCCGGCTTTCCTCTACAAGTTATGACAAAAGAAAAGGTTGCCACTGTACTTTCTAAAGCTAAAAAGATGGCTTCAGTGGGTCCCAGAAATATCCCAGGATGCCTCTTAAATAGCTTGAGACAGACCTATCCTCCCCACTAGGGTCTCTGTTTAACCACACTGTCCAGATTGGCTTTATTCCTGTGGAGTGGAGGACAGCAACAGTCATCACTCTGCATAAAGAAGCACCATCAACAGACCCGGAAAATTACAGACCCATAAGTTTACTAGTCTTATATGCAAGGCCATTAAAAGAATAATTATGGACCTGATAAATAATGACATAGGAAACCTCCAAACACTGGACTCAACCCAGTTTGACTTTGTCAAAGGCAGATCATGACTGTTCAATCTGGTGGACTTCTTTGTGAAAGTCACTAGACAATGGATGAGGGTAAAACAGTGCATACTGCTTACCATGACCGGGTTAAAGCATTTGGCACCATTCCCCAGTCAGGTATAAACAATAAACTCATAAAACTGGGCATAAATCCCTATGTCACCAAATGGATAGCAAAATGACTCACAGACAGTACACATGTAGTTAGACTGCATGAATCCAAATCCAGAAAGAGGCCATTTGTTAGTGGTATGCCAGAGGACCTCTCCTGTTTGGAATATACTTTTCTGAAGACAAAACTAATGTGGAAGGCCTTTGACTAAATAATTTTGCTGATGACTGAAATTGGGAGTAATCACTGAATCCCCCAGTGATGTAGATATCCATCAAAAAAGGTCTGGCCCAGGCAAATATTTGGTGCCAGACCCATAGCCTAACACTAAATGTGAAACAATGCATAACCATATACTTTGAGAAGTCGAATACCCCTGCAAATTATAGCACTGATAGCACAGCTCTAAGAAGGGACTCAGAGGTGAGAGATCTAGGTACACAGATAGATAGTATCCTGAACTTTGACAGCCATGTGTCCACAATGGTGAGGAAATACTTCTATGTGGCATATCTTATAAGTAAAAGCATGGCATCCAGATCCAAGGAAGTTATAGTCCCACTTTATTCTGCCCTCATCGGATTAATAATCAAGTACAACACACCTTTTGATATGTACTTAACCTGGCACTTGTAGCAGCTGGAGCCACATCAAAGGTGCCTAGCAAAAAAAAAAAAATACAGGGTGTAAACAACATGTCCTATGTGGATAGATTAAAAGCCTTTTCCCTTTATTCTGTCTCCTACTGACTATTAAGGAGTGATCTATGCCTAACCTACAAGGCAGTCACAAATCCAGTCCAGACAAAACTGCTACACATTCACAAGAGAAACTGCATAAGAGTCACCCAATCTAGAGATCTAAGCCTGGTCTGTGACATGAACAAAACATGCAGGAGATAAAGATTACCCCTTCTCTGGACAAGCTTGCTATTCAAGTAAAGCAGAGCCCTCCCTTGATCCTCTTCAAACTCAGTTTGGATCAATGATTGTGGAATTGTAAATTTATTCATGCTGTGGTTCCCATGTCCCTTATGGATAAGGGTAGACTGCAAAAAACTCAAAGGCATAGGCACAAATCTAGCCCTCTTTTAGCCTTTAGAGATAAAAATTTGGGTAAAATCAGGGTAACAATGGCTAGGCTTGCAAAAGCTCTTAAGCCATTAGCTTAGTAACCCCCTATGAACCTACGTAGTGTCTAATCAGACTCATATTGAAGATCATGCATGCATTCCAAAAGTCATTTCTCACATATAATGCACAGCTGTCAACCTCTTTTTTTCTACCATTCTGCAGTGTTCATATAAATTGGAATACTTGTGTTTTCTGCAAGGCTCATCTCTGATTGCTCTGCCATATATTAACTATGAAGCTATTCTGACTAAGGTAAACATATTTTTTATCTCACAGCTTGAATTTTACATACCATAATCATTTTCATATTTTTTCATAACACCATGGAACATGCCCACATGTGAACTGTGGGTACCCAGTATAAATTGTCTGTTGAATTCATGATGAATGTGACAGTGTGGATATCATTTATTTTATTTAATTTGTAATTGTTATCTGGAGTACAGCACTGATCTCCATGAACCCCTTTCAAATTCAAAATTATGTACTCACAAAATTGCAAGGTGGAAAAACACTATTACCAGAGTATATATTTTTAATATTTTATATTACTAGAATTATACCATACTCAGAAAAGGAAAATGACTTACACTTACTTAAGTTAACATTTTATATTTATTTATTTTACAATCCGATAACCAGGAAAGCGAGGTAGTCTACAGACCCCTTTCAGTCATAACATGTGTACAAAGCTACAGATTTTTTAAAAGTATTTAATACATATTTGTACAGTGCATGGATATTATATACATGCATATGTCACAAGTTTATTTATATACAGGTAGAGAGAGAAAAATAGATCTGTAGCAATATACAACAGTGTATTTAACACTGACTAGAAATTACATTATGTACAAGTATACAGAGAGGACTGATCTTGAAATGCTTAAAAGGCTTACATACTGTAATGACAATTAGCTAGTGTCATGAAAACAAGTGCATTTAGATGTGTTTTGTAGATATTGCCTAAGTGTTTTGAATGCTGGTAATGTTTCAGATTTTACATCTGTAGGTAGTAAGTTCCACATAATAGGTCCAGTTCAAGAGAAGGTTTTCTCACCAGTTATAAATACAATTTGCTTCATTGCAGGTAATTCAAAAAGAAAAGGAAATTTGGTTTAAAGGCACATCTCCAGAAATATAGATGACATATAGACAAAGAGGCCTAAAAGAGGATTGTAATCAAATGATGTGAACCATCTTAATATACTGGTGTAGGAATGAGGTTGGCTTACAATTTTTCCTTCCAATGAGATCAAATAAAGGGTGCCTGTCATACTTTTCATAGGATCAAAGGATCATAGGAAGTTACTAGGCTAATGGACCAATGGCCCTTACAAACCTAGCCACATTTAACCCTTGTTATCTTGATACGCACCTATTGCCCCTGTCCAAGAGGGACATAGGTGGAACCCCCGGGGTGAATTTATGGTTACCCATCCAATCGTCCAGATTGTGTCTGAAGAGGGCCAATGAGGTACTCTGTTTTGTGTGAAGTGGGAGTCTGTTCCTAAGGTGTGGTAACCTCTGGGAGACAAATTTGTCCCTCTAGCAAGTTCTATTGATATCACATGTCAAGTTTAGGTCTTTAGACCAAGTAACCTGCATGGCATTTGCCTTGTGGATGTGCAGCATTTACAATAAAGTTGGGTCAGAGATCACCTTATATGCAAGGCAGAGATCACTTCTAAGTAGTTTGTATGAAATAGAATAAAATGATAGTGATTTCAGCTGATCCACATAGGATAGCTGCTGAAGACATTGAATTTTCTTTATGAGGAACCTTTGTGGTCTCTCCAGTTGCTGCAGGTGCTTTGAAAGGTACATGCCAAAAGGGGACATTGTGATCAATTATTGGCCTAATGAGTGAAGAGTACAGGAGGGTGCTAATTTCACTTTTTCTTGAGGCAATGCCCTTACTTATGAGGTGAGCCATACAGAATGCCCTTCTTACCACTCTGGAGACATGATTATCAAAGGCAAGGTTGCTGTCAAGCTGAGTGCCCAGATTTCTTACCAATTAGTGCATACCTAGGGTATTCCCATCGATGTGGTAATTTGCAGGAACATTGCTCTTGCTGAAAGGGATGATAATACATTTTTTTGCATTGAATTTGAGGCGATGACTTTGGCATCAATCATTTGTTTGCATAAGACCTTCTTGAAGGATGTTGATATCATATGGTGATTCAATGACTGCACCCAGTTTGCAGTTGATAACAAACATTATCAGCCACAGTTCCTTAGCTTTAGCTTGTAATTCTGAGAAATAGATTCAAACAGTAGAGGTTCCAGGACTGATCCCTGTGGAACATCACTGGCAACAGGTCTGCTGTTGGAGATGGATTCCCCTATTTGACTGTATGGGTTTTATCAGAAAGCCAGTTTGAAGCCCACCTTATGATATTAGGGTTGATGTCTAGCTGGGAGAGTTTTTCAATGATATCTGAGTGAGGGATAGTGTAAAATGCCTTGGTCAGGTCTAAGTAGGCTGTATGCACAGATTTCCCCTCATCCAGGGCCCTTCTGACTGTCTCAAAGAAATCCATCAGGTTTAACAAGCATGAACTGCCCTTTTCAAATCCAAACTGTGTAGGATCTAGTGTTTGGAGATTACCTGTATCTTTGTTGACAGGATCCATGATAATTCTCTCCATGACCTTGCAGATAAGGCTAGTCAGGGCAAAAGGTCTGTAGTTCCCAGAGTCAGAAGAAGCACCACCTTTGTGCAGGGGGATAACGGTGGCTGTTTTCCATTCAGATGGGATGAAGCCAATGCTTAGATTGTGACTGAAAAGAGTAGCCAATGGTGATGTTAACTCTTGTTTGAGCCTATGTAGGATGCAGCCTGGGATTTTATCAGGTCCCATTGATGCTGTGTTTTTTGGACTTAGAGAGGGTGTTTATGATCTACTCTTTTGAGATAAAAGGTAGGGGACAGGTGGTAAGGATGTCATGAAGCACAAGTGGTGGGGACGGGGAGTGAAGTTTTCACTGAATCTGTTGGTTAGCAGGTTAACTGTCCAGCGGCTCAATGTATATGTTACCATTAACTACCAGTTCAGTGCAGATCTGAGGCTTACCTTTTAGATTATGGATGTAACTAAAGAAGGCCTTATGGTTGTCCTTGGTTGAGGAAGCTAACTTGGATTTGTAGTTTGCCATAGAGGACTTCACAAGAAGTCTTATTTGCTTATTTAAGCTGAGGAGGGAGTGTCTCCATTTTAGCATCTGCTCCTTCTTACTCTTGGACAGCAGTTTCTTGCTTTTATTGTAAAGCCTGTTAATGGTGATTGTCCAACATGCAGGTTTGCTTTTCCTTGAAAGGTTTGTTTTGGTCCTAACAGCTACTACCAAATCAATGCAGTTATACAGGTGCTTGTATAAGGCATTGGTGTAGAGCTTGGCATAGTTACCAGTTCTGTCTGAGTGGAAGGGTGCAATGAAGCTATTTATACCATCATGTAAGAGGTTATAATCTGCCTTGAAGAAGTGTTTTAGCCTAGTTGCTGCTAGGGGAGGGTCAGGTGTGATAGTTACCTCAAATGAGACTGATTTGTGGTCATATCTCACAAAGGATGAACTCACAGTGGGGAAGCTACAATAGTTGTCAATATTTTTAAGCACCAGGTCCAGGATGTTGGCACCCCTGGTGGGGGTGTCAACCAGCTGGTCCAGGGCATTGGAGTTGACAAAATTGAAGAACCTTTGGGCAGGTGAGTTTGAGCATGAGTAATTCATCCAGTCAATACTAGGGTAGTTAAAGTCGCCCAAATCTATGGTGTTAGGATGTATCTTGATAGACTCAAGTTAATCCAAATAGGCAGAGTGGGTTTCCTGATTCATGGAGGGGGTTCTGTAGCTGGCAATGACTTGAACAGGTGTCCTACTAACAGTTTATTTTACCTGAAGTATCTCTATGGTGTCATACTGTTTGACCAATCTGGAAGTGTATTTATCCTTGATGAATATTGATACACCACCTCCTTTAGTTTTCTTGCCTTCAGTTTATTGTCTGAATGGGTGAAGGAGGTGTAACCCAGTATGGCTGGGGTGCTCTCCACAGCCATGAGCCTGGTCTCTGTAACTGCACAAATGTCTGCGTCCTCCAGGGTGAGGACTGCTTCCAGCGAGTGCAGTTTCATGTTAAGACTCCTAGCATTTAGCAACATGACCATGAAGTTGCTTTTGGTTGGTATTTTTGATGTCAGGAATTTTGTCCTTGTGACACTGCTTAAAAAAGGCCCTATGGGGGTGGCAAAAGCCTTAGCCAGTAGCAAAAATCCCAGGGGTGACAGATGAATACCATCTCTAGTAAAGCATCGAGGTCTATCGATCATGTCATCCCAGACTAATAGATACTGGATCCCCTTAGAATGACACCAAAAACTCAGCCAGTTATTGAAGTCAATCATTTTCTATTTGTACTGAGGCATCATTCTAGGTGAAGATAAAATGTTGCTTAGGGCTAAGGACATACCTGCCTGAGACACGTTGTCTGAGAGCTCAGTTATGTCTCTCTTCATATAGTCCAGAGAGGTGCTTCTCAAGTCGTTCGCACCAACATGGACTATGACAAAGTCATAACAGTACCTGTTATTGAGAAACTTGAGTGCATGTGTGATATAGTGCAACCTGGCACCTGTCAGACAGCTGATCATGACCTTATCCTTACCAGCCTGGTGAGAGGGACATCTGTGTGTCTCACGATGGAGTCTCCTATGACTAATATGCTAAGTTTAGTGTTTAGCCTTATGGGCTTGACAGGTGAGACACTGGTGCATGAGCTATTGCTTGTATTGTGTTCCACAGAGGAAGTATTACATTTAGCGTGCTTGTGTTTGTGTTTGGAAGGTCTCTGGTGTTTAGGTAAGTTTGTGGCAAGGACTTTCACATATGTAGCTATTATCCACTGGAATTCTACTTCAGTACAGTGACAGAAATGGAGTTGCTATTAAACACTTCTGAATGAAAAAAAAAAACAAAAGATATCAATAATGTAAAAAACAAAACACAAAGCAACAGCTACTGAGGATAGAAGTAATACAATGTTCACCAGCCAACAGTACACAGCAGCCAACAAAATATTCAGACGCAAAAGGAAAGATGGTTAAAAGCCCAAGTAAGTCAAAAACAGCTAAAAGTGGAATTGTGTTTCAAGAAAGCCAAACAAGATATTTATTGTTATTTATTTATTTATTTTATTTTATTTATTTTACATTTGTTTACTGGAAAAGTCCGACTGGGTGCAAGCCCATTTTCAGCGGAGGCCTGGGAAGAAAAGCTCCTGAGGTATACATGATATATACATATGCATTTGTATCATAAGTACATGAAAAAATACATTTACATAGTATGTATCACTAGAAAAAATATATACTAACTAAATGTGGCAAGATATGCAGAGTTACTGACACAAAGAGTAAAGAGGCACATAGGCCCTAGCAATCAAGCAGAAATACAAAGAAATGCTCAGACTTAGAAATAAATGTACAGCAAAGAGTAACACCAAAAATAAATGCATTTGTTGTTATTTAATACAACAAAATCAGTTCTGGTGAAAGCAAAGGATGGTCACAAACACCAAAAATAAGAACAAGTACAGATCAACACTATGTGATACAGAAAGTTAGGAAAATAAGGTAGCTAGAGAAGGTTAAAAAACATTATTCTGTCCATACAAAGTAACACTACCAGACACAACATTGTTAAACCTGTAACACTAGCAGATAGGCTGTGACACTGTGCAGTAAGCCATGTAACTGTGTATGCATTAAAATGGAGTACACCTACATAATCAACTAGATAGGACTATGAAACAAACATCTTGACTGTGTCAATACTACTTAATTCTCCTGAGCAGGAAATACTTCTACTGTCTGTGACATCACCCACTCTGGGCCAGTAATCAAGCCTGAATTCTCACCACTGACACTGGAGAGGGACGTTCACTTGGAACAAAAATGGATGCACCCAGCATTTCCAAATGCAGCTCTTTGCATTGACCACAATTTCCCTTAAGAGGACACAGGGAACACACTCAGCAAAGATGTCAGCAGAGGATTATGGCAAGCTGACAAAGAACCAGTTGGCCAAGATATATGTAGCCAAAGGACTGGTGTATGCCATCCTGATTAGAGGAAATGATTTCAGCCTTAGTCATAGCTCAAACCAGCAGCCTGGAGGACAACCAATTTACCAGAGTGATGATGGGGATGTACAGCCTAAAGAATCAGGACAGCTCACCTTTTCCACGGAGGACTTAAAAATCCATTTGGTGTTAAAGAGACTTGAACTGGAGGCTAATTGTTTGGAATTAAAATCAGCAGAGAAACTACAGCAGGAGAAACAGGTAGAATTAGAATCAACAGAGAGACTGTGGCATTTGGAGGCTGAAGAAAATGAGAAGCAACATCAACATGAGAGGGAGATGCTGACTCTTTGCCAGGGTCATGGAGGTAATGGGGAAAAGAAAATCCGAACACCAGGAGCAATACAGGTTAGTAACTTTCTTCCACAATTTAGAGAGAGTGATAATTCTGATAGTTTTATTCATATATTTAGGAATATGTAAACATTATAATGTTGGCCAAGAGTTCTGGGTACGGTTCCTGACCCCCTTACTCCATGGTAAAGCGGTAAATGCCGTTTCTAAATTGTCTGATACTGATTGTTTAAATTTTGATAAAGTAAAGAAATGTTTACTTGAATGTTTTAAGTTAACACCTGAGGCTTACAGAAAAAAAAAATTTGTGAGCATAGACACAAGGGAGATGAAAGTATTTATGATTATACTGTATAAAATGGGTAAATGGCTGTCAGGTCACCACCTTTGAAGGGCTGGCAGACCTTTTGGTTGGGAATAAGCCCTTAGCAATGCAGATCAATGCGTGTGTGTTTGTACCTTTATGAAGTTATCTAAGGGCTTGCACAAGTGTATAAATACTGAGCATGTGCAAGCCTGACTGCCATTTTGTAGTAAGCTGTTGAGATGTAAGCATGTATGTTTATAAGGTCTGTCTGTTAATCAGTTTGTTTATATTTTATGATGCTGCTAATTATCCTGATGTGTTTCTATGTAATAAAGCATCTAAACAAACTACCCTGCCTGTTCATCATCTATATTAGAGAGGGACAAGCAACATGGTATCAGAAGAGGCATGGCTAAAATTAATTGTTGCCAGAAAAAGTTCCAGTTTCTCCAGTTTGAGTCTGAGAGTCATCCGATTGGTATTGGAGGAATATACAAGAGTGAATCATCCCTATTGCACATATAATTCGCAAAACAGATCAGAAAATAATTTCAGATGTTAAAACTTGCTCAAACTATTTCTTATTCACAAAATATGAAATGAAACATACAGAACTCTCTAAACAATATTTAAATAAACCAAGATGTCCGATATTGATAAAAATATTCAAATTGTTACGGAAAATTTTGAAATAAAGCACTAATTGCATAAACTGAATAAAAAAAATGGGAAACAACTGTATTGTCATTGAACACATATTTTTCTTATTAATTAAAGATATCTGAGTTGTCAGAAGTGTATGAGGTGTTTGCATGTTTTTGTAGTATTACAGTAAATTTATTTCAGAAGATACAGGCATTTCAGAACATACTTCACAATATACAGTGTTTTAAAGAGTTTATTGTGCATTTGAATGTTATTATGAGCTCTCAGAGCACAGCTTGCTAATACATAATTACAAAGGCCATATTTTTCATTGTATTTGTGCATACTTTGTTGGCATGGCAGATGGATTTCAAAAACCCAGTGCACTTGTGTTTGACAATAATATTGCTGAGAACTGGAGAGTGTTTGAGCAAGAGTACAACACTTTCATACAGGCTGCATTTTCAGCTAAAGATGACTGTACAAGGGTGTTTATTCTACTTAATTTAGCTGGGTCAGAAGCCATTAAAAGGGATTGTTCATTTGTGTATACACATGCTATCTTTGCAGGAGAGGGAGAAAACTATGCTATTGTTGTACTGGCTGAGTCTAGGGAGGACACTGAGGGCTTAAAATGTAAATTTAGAAAAATGTGCAAACCCCAGACAAATGTTACAATGGAAAGGCACTTATTTATACAAGAGGTCAAAAGCCCGGTGAAACCTTTGCAGCATACATAACAGATTTGAGAAATAAGGCTAAAATGTGCAGAAAGCACACAAATATGCTTACAAATGAGAGATGCATGCTTCCAGTAATGTTTAGAACTCATGTTGATAGTGTGCAGCATGTGGTTAAATGAAACAAGCCCAAGCACATGGCAGCAACTATAGCCCCTGCAGCACTCACTGGTAAACCCCAGAACTTTCCAGCAAGTTCCAGAATTCACACAGTCTCAGTGAAGCATAAGAGTGAGTAGGCAAAATCAAAGCATGGGCCCCAACCTACTTTCATTGCCAAATGTCGTAACTGTGGTGGAAGTCATGAGACTAAAAAGGAAAAATGTTTAGATTTTGGTCAGCAATGCCACAAATTCAATAAATGGAATCATTTTAAGAAGTTTTGTAAATCAAAAGGCACACATTCTTTTATTAAAAGGGAACATTTCAAGAAACAAGTTGATCTGTTAGAAAGCTGTGACCCTACATCATGTACTTTTTATGTTAATGGTGTGTCAGTGCTTAATTAAACAGTCAATGCAGTAGATTTATTGGCAAAAATGAAGTATTTTGTACTGTTCGGATAAATGGAAAAACCATAAAGCTCAAACTTGACACAGGTTCTGAGTGCAATGTAATCTCAGCAGAAACATTTGCTAGAGTTTGTAACGGTGAATGGTTTGATTTGGCAAAGTGTGCAAAGCTTGTTGCTTATGGTGGTGAAGAAATTCACACTGAAGGCTCAGTAGTGCTTTCATGTTACTTTGCTGGAAGAAGATACATCTTGTTATTTTATGTGGTCAAGAGGCAAGTCCAGTCATTATTAGAGCTCAGAGACAGTTTGAAAATGGGACTGCTTTCATTTAATAAGGAAGCCCATTATGTTAGCTTGAAAGACCACTACTCTAATTTCGCCCAGCATATTTTTTCTCCCTATGCTGATCTTTTTGAAGGCAAACTAGGCAAGCTTCCAGTTGTGCACTCCATGAAGTTAGAGCCAGATGTCAGTCCAGTTATCAGGCCAGCCTGGAAAGTTCCAATAGCTATGCTGGACAGAGTAAAAGTTGAGCTAGATAAAATGGTGCAATAAGGTGTGATTTGTCCAGTAGATGAACCGACTGAGTGGATATTTTCCATGGTGGTAGCACATAAAAAAAGCTCAGATGACATCAGAATATGTATTGAGCCACAAGATTTGAACAAAACACTAAAAAGACCTCATCATCCAATGCACACAGTCAAAGAAGTTGCAGGTCTGATGCCAAGTGCCTCTGTTTTTTCTGTCTTAGATGCAAAGAGTTCATTTTTGCAAATTTTACTTGACAAGAAATCCTCATTGCTAACTACTTTTAGTACTCCGTTTGGAAGGTACAGATTTTTGAGAATGTCATTTGGGAAAAATTGTGCAAGTGAAGTCTTTCAATGTGCAATGGAGCAAATTTTTTTCTGGGTATCCTTGTGCTATTATAGTAAACGACATACTAGTAGTAGGTAATGGTAAAGCTGAGCATGACAGAAACCTCAGAAAAGTTCTTGAAAGAGCACGTCAAGTGAATCTTAAGTTCAATCCACAGAAATGCAAATTCAGCCTACAAGAAGTTACTTATGTTGGTCATTTATTTACCAGTTCAGGCCTATGACCAGACCCTTCTAAGTAAACAACCATTCCAGAGATGCCAGCTCCAGACAATGTTCAAGCCCTGCAACATCTTCTTGGTATGGTTAACTGTCTAAGCAAGTTCATTCCAAACCTGGGCTTACTTTCCTCACCGCTTAGAGAGCTGACACATAAGGATGTATGCTGGTCTTGGTTAGAATAGCAATAATCAAAAATGATGCCAGCAGTTGAAGCCAGAAACCAAAAACAACAAGAAACCGCTGCGAGCCCCCAAAGAGGAACGTATCCAATAAATGAAGTAAAACTAGTTAAAATTAGTATATTTAATGGTCCTTGTAACACAACCACAAGTATAATAGCTCTTACAATTTCTAAACCACAATTGTTAAAAATATTTACAATGTTTTTTGCAAATTCCGTACCATCCTGCACTTTATTTGGAAATTTGCAAATTCTTAGTCCTTTAGGGACTATTTTATGTTTCAAACACTCGTTAAAATAAACATTGTCCACTTCCAGCTTTTTGTATTTATCCATAAGGTAATACAACCTATCCAAATTGTCTTTGTAAATAGGCATTTTTACCTGATCTGAGTCATTGTTGGTTCGAGATCCGAAACCATAGTTTTTATGTAAAATGTCCTGGAAGTTGGAACCTGGAAGAATATACTAATTTTAACTAGTTTTACTTCTTTTATTGGATACGTTCCTCTTTGGGGGCTCGCAGCGGTTTCTTGTTGTTTTTGGTTTCTGGCTTCAACTGCTGGCATCATTTTTGATTACTGGTTGTACTGATGGCTGAGCTACCGGAGGTCGTGTCCGATGAAGTATTCCACCCCTCAGCCAAAGGGGAATTCAGGAAGATGATCGGTCAACTCTCTCAACTTATCGAACTACTCACCCCAGCATGCACAGCGTTTGTCTCGCTGACGTCTTCCCTACAAGGCAATCAGGAAGCTGCGAGAGTGAGAGCAGCTCCTTTAACAACAGACCATGTAGGGGGCAATAAATCTGCTATTTTTAAAAATGTATCTGTGGCAAGGGACTTACTGGATACTCCTTCTATTTTCCGTACCCAGGAACCACAGAATGGTGTACCGTCAGTTACCGACGAGAACCATGCTCGAGAATCTACACGCGACAAGCCTTCTTCCAACAACACTGATGTTTCTGCCAAACCGTTCACTTTCAACTTCCAGGACATTTTACATAAAAACTATGGTTTCGGATCTCGAACCAACAATGACTCAAATCAGGTAAAAACGCCTATTTACAAAGACAATTTGGATAGGTTGTATTACCTTATGGATAAATACAAAAAGCTGGAAGTGGACAATGTTTATTTTAACGAGTGTTTGAAACATAAAATAGTCCCTAAAGGACCAAGAATTTGCAAATTTCCAAATAAAGTGCAGGATGGTACGGAATTTGCAAAAAACATTGTAAATATTTTTAACAATTGTGGTTTAGAAATTGTAAGAGCTATTATACTTGTGGTTGTGTTACAAGGACCATTAAATATACTAATTTTAACTAGTTTTACTTCATTTATTGGATACGTTCCTCTTTGGGGGCTCGCAGCGGTTTCTTGTTGTTTTTGGTTTCTGGCTTCAACTGCTGGCATCATTTTTGATTACTGGTTGTACTGATGGCTGAGCTACCGGAGGTCGTGTCCGATGAAGTATTCCACCCCTCAGCCAAAGGGGAATTCAGGAAGATGATCGGTCAACTCTCTCAACTTATCGAACTACTCACCCCAGCATGCACAGCGTTTGTCTCGCTGACGTCTTCCCTACAAGGCAATCAGGAAGCTGCGAGAGTGAGAGCAGCTCCTTTAACAACGGACCATGTAGGGGGCAATAAATCTGCTATTTTTAAAAATGTATCTGCGGCAAGGGACTTACTGGATACTCCTTCTATTTTCCGTACCCAGGAACCACAGAATGGTGTACCGTCAGTTACCGACGAGAACCATGCTCGAGAATCTACACGCGACAAGCCTTCTTCCAACAACACTGATGTTTCTGCCAAACCGTTCACTTTCAACTTCCAGGACATTTTACATAAAAACTATGGTTTCGGATCTCGAACCAACAATGACTCAAATCAGGTAAAAACGCCTATTTACAAAGACAATTTGGATAGGTTGTATTACCTTATGGATAAATACAAAAAGCTGGAAGTGGACAATGTTTATTTTAACGAGTGTTTGAAACATAAAATAGTCCCTAAAGGACTAAGAATTTGCAAATTTCCAAATAAAGTGCAGGATGGTACGGAATTTGCAAAAAACATTGTAAATATTTTTAACAATTGTGGTTTAGAAATTGTAAGAGCTATTATACTTGTGGTTGTGTTACAAGGACCATTAAATATACTAATTGTAACTAGTTTTACTTCATTTATTGGATACGTTCCTCTTTGGGGGCTCGCAGCGGTTTCTTGTTGTTCTTGGTTAGAATAGCACCAAAGAGAATTTGAAATCCTGAAACAGAGAATTGCCAGTGTACCTATTCACAGATACTATGATGTTCACAAGCCAGTTACTCTTTTTTGTGATGCTTTGAGATTTGGTCTAGGTGCAGTCATTCTACAAGAGGGTCAACCTGTTGCCTATGCATCAAGAACTCTTACCCAAAATGAAATATAGTATGCTCAGATCAAGAAAAAGCTTTTAGCAATTGTGTTTGCATGTTCAAAGTTCCATAATTATATTTATGGCTGACCTTTCTAGATCAAAACAGTCCACCAACCCCTAGTCACTATTTTGAGAAAGTCTATGCATACAGCTCCAGCCAGATTGCAATGTATGATTTTCAGATTGCAGAAGTATCATTTTACTCTTGTCTACAAGAAGGACAAACCTCTTTAGCTTGATGATACATTGTCCAGATTGCCCAGAAACACCACTGAACAGCATGATAATGAAAATCTTGATTTTCAAGTCATGGAAGTGAGGAAATGTTTCTTCCACAAGTCTTGATGAACTGAGAGATCACACAGCTCTAAATATACTTTTACAGAAGCTCAACCACTTTATTCACCAAGGATGGCCATCAAAGCATTTCAGTTTACCTCAAAAAGTGAAACCTTTCTTTTCCATACAGATATGAGATTTTGTCTGACAATGGTATCATTATGAAAGGTCTGAAAGTAACTGTTACAAAGTCTTTGCAGCAAGAGTACGTTGCTATCTTGCATCATGGTCACCTAGGAGCAGACTGTACCAAAAGAAGGGTGAGAGGTCAAGTATTCACCTAGGAGTAGACTGCACCAAAAGAAGGGTGAGAGGTCTAGTAGTTTGGCCTTTTATGTCACAAGATATTGAGAGTGTTATTATCTTGTTGTGTGTGTGATAGTACTAAGTCACATCAACATAAATAACCATTTCAGCTAAACCAGATTCCTGAATTACCTTGGTCGATAGTAGCTACCAACATTTTTGAATGGAATGGTCAACATTATTTGGTGTTAGTAAACTTTTATTCAAATTAGTTCAAGAATGACATACTTCCTAATCGAGCATCCAATACTGTCATCACTAAGATGAAGCGTCATTTTGCAGTCCATGGTAGTCCACACAATGCTATTTCTGACAATGGCACACAGTTTACAAGCCAACAGTTCAAAAGATTTGCCAAAGAGTGGGACTTTAGTCATGTTACGAGTAGCCTAGAGTATTCACAGTCAAACAGTTTGGGAGAATGTGCAGTTCAAAGTGCAAAACAGTTACTAGAGAAGCCAAAATGAGATAATAGTGATATTTTCCTGACTCTCTTGAATCTTAGAAATATTCCTCACGATAAACATCTTGGTTTACCTGCCCAGAGACTTCTGTCAAGACAAACCAGAACCACATTACCAATCAGTAGTCAATTGTGGGCTCCATGTGTCAAGAACATCAGATCAGTGAAAACTAATCTGTTGAAGAAACGTTTAAGCCAAATATCCTATTACAATGAGACCAGAAATCTGCTCAATCCATTACAAGAAGGAGAAGTGGTAAGGATGCAAACGTCCAAAGGTTACGATCGGATTGGAGTCGTGAAGAATATTTGCTCACAGCAGATATCATACATTGTGGAATCACAAGAAGTTGAGTTTAGGCAGAATCAGAAACATTTGATGCATGTGTCATATCCTATACCACAGCACATAGCCTGTGAGAACGACTCTTTATCTCAGAGTGAGTCATTCAGTGTTCCAGTTCCAGGGGAAGTTACAGAGAATATTCTTGTTCCTGTGGTGAATCCAGAGATTCCTAATTTGAGTTGTTCACCAAA
Organism: Protopterus annectens; assembly: GCF_019279795.1. Lineage (NCBI taxonomy): Eukaryota > Metazoa > Chordata > Ceratodontiformes > Protopteridae > Protopterus > Protopterus annectens. Next base: position 310,490,214 of record NC_056748.1, read on the forward strand.
GTCTCTCTCTGTTGCTAAACCCAGTCCAGATTGTTATGTTGCCAGATCCAGTCACATCTCCAGACCATGGTATAGATACACGGCAACTTGGACATGAACATTGTGTTTGTTTCTAATGTCTATAGTAATGCATGTTTAACTCCAACGATATTTTCTGCTAAGGACGATCTTTTTAAGAGGGAGGATCTAGATCAATGTGTGTGCATATGTACCTTTAAGAAGATATCTAAGGGCTTGCATGAATGTATAAATTCTGAGCACTTTCGAGCCTGACTGCCATTTTGTAGTAAGCCGTTGAGCTGTAAGAATGTATGTCTGTAAGGTCTGTCTTTTAATCAGTTCATTTATACTTTATGATGCTGCTATTCATCCTGATGTGTTTCTATGTAATAAAGCATGTAAATGAACTACCCCACCTGTTCACCATCTATGTTAGAGAGGGACGAGTGACAAGCAGTTTGTCTGAGGACATGAGAATCTGGTTGGCAGACCAAGAGTGTAACTCTGCAGATGAGCTGGGGAATAGGGAGATCTCTACTTAGCAAGCAGAGCATCACTGCACGAGAAGGGGATACCCAGTCTTCCAAATGGATATAAGGGAATCCATGGTAAGCAGCCTAAACCACCCCAACAGAGTCCACCAGTAACAGGGGAAGCCACTAGTTCAGGTGCACAGCCAGGATCAAGGGTTAAATGTCTTAAATGTAACCAGTTGGGACATGTATCATATAGATGTGCATAGAGGCAAGGTGGGGAACAAAAAGGTGGGGGAGCCAGCAAGTGGGAATAACAGTATGCCAGTGGTAAGTTTTCTGGAGACAATAGGGTTACCAAACTATCACCAGAGGTTATATCCTATCTTAGTGGATGGAAAACAGCCCACTGCTAAGAGAGACACAGACTCTGACATAACCGTTGTGAAGCCTGGAGTTTTTAAAGAGGAACAGTACTTACTTGGGCAGTCCAATCCAGTGAGAACTTTAGGTGGGACCCTATTCCAAATGCCTTTGGCTAGGGTTCACCTTGACTAGGAGGGTGGAAAATGAAGCAAGTAAGTAGGTGTGTTTGAGGATATCCCTGCAGATGTCCTGATAGGGAATGATTTTGATAATGCAGTACCTTGTGTGCATGCAGTTACACACAATCAGGCTTGAAGACAGGCATGTGGGTCTGGTAGCCTGGGGGAGACCCAGACAGACCCCACATCTGAAGCCACTTCTGAAGCCAGGGCTGGTGAGGTGGCTTTTTCAGGGAGGGAGCTACTGTGTAGTAGGTGAGCCACAGCTGCTGGTAAGTACTGATTTTCCCTTGGACAGAGTGACTGCAAGGACAGAAGTTAGTGGTAGTATGCAGGCTGACAGAGATGCACCACTGCCAGAGGATACCAGACTTCCTGTGGAAGTGGAGCTGGGAAAATTCACAAAGGTAGAGTTGACACAGGCTCAGCTCTCAGACCCTACACTAAGAGGCCTGAGGGAGGTAGCTAGGGAGGCACCTGATTCTCAAGGAAAAGGGGAGTCTCTATAGTGGAACAAAGGGTTGCTGTATGGAGAATGGAACCCTGAGGAAGGGCTAGAGGGCGAAGTGATACAGCAGTTGGTAGTGCCTACAGCTTACCATCTGGCATTTCTAGCTATAGCCCTTGACACGCCTTTTACAGGTCATATGGGCATAAAGTGTACTAAGAGACATATTATGCAAAACATTTATTGCCCTGGGATTGCAAGGGATGTAACAGGGTACTGCATGACCTGTGAGCAGTGCTAAAAAGTAGGCAAGGCAGGAGACAAGGTCAAAGCTCCTTTGATGCCTTCGCCTGTGACTGAAAAGGCATTTCAGAGCTTAACTATGCATATTGTGGGGCCTCTGCATACCCCAACTTACACAGTGAAGAATTATATCCTGGTGGTAGTAGAATATGCTACTATATCCTGAGGAGGTGGCTCTGTCCTCCATCAAGGCAGAAAAAGTGTCAAATGCCCTATTAAAAGATTTTCAGCAGGGTAGGTTTTTCGAGAGAAATACTGACTGACAGAGGTGCCAGTTTCATGTTAGACCTGCTGCCTTGTTGGTGGAAGTGCTGTGGGATGAAATACCTAAAACCTATCATCCTCAGACTAATGGTCTTGTGGATAGGTTAAATTCAACACTAAAGACCATGCTACGGGCATTTGCAGACCAGCTTAAGAAAGAGAAGGACAAATATTTGCCCAATCTGCTGTTTGCATACAGAGGCATACCTGAGGAATGCACAGGTTTTTCACCCTTTGGGTTGCTGTATGGGCAAAGGGTGAGAGGGGCCTTTAGATTTGATTTGTGATGAGTGGGAGGATGAGTGTGAATTCCACAAGAAGTCAGTTGTGGCATATTTCCTAAACCTCAAGAAAAGGCTTAGGAAGCACATGGGCTTGGCTAGGAGAACATGGCAGGAGCCCAAATGTAGAAAAAGGTCTGGTATAACATGAATGCTCAAATCCAAGAGTATGCTGTGGGACAGCAGCTTATGGTTCTCATTCTTATCAGACACAATAAGCTGCAGGCAGTTTGGGAGGGACTCTTCAAAGTGTTAAGGAAGGTTGGTGGCACTAACTACATGGTAGAACTGCTAAGCAAGAGGCAGGATAAAAAAATATACCATTTTAACATGATGAAACTTTACCATGATAGGGAGGCCCTGGTGCTAAGAATTTGCAGTAGGAGGCAGGACCTGTCCGAGTGGCTCTATGGCTACATCGAGTCAGCTAGCAAAATGCCAGGCTATTAAGGTGGAGCCTATGGTTGCAGGCATATGATATGAACAGTGCAGCACTGTAGTGGGGTTAGCAATGCCAATGCAGATAGTCTGTCAAGATAGTGTATGGGTTAAAGTATTCCCAGACAGGCTCATTTCTCTCAAGCAATGTTTCTCAAGGGTCACTTGAAAAACTAGCTTGAGTCTTCAAAGGGGGTAGAGATGTGACAATGTGAGGTATTGCCAGCTATGCCAGGACAAGTAGAGCAGTGGATGTGTAACATATGCCAGCACATCTAGCTGGAATTTTGTAAAGAATGACATGCCATTTGTATATCAAACTGATCTATACAGATGCTTGTGTTGAAAATGTATTTGTAAAGTTGCTTGTGTTAAAAATGCATCAACAGTGTGTCCTGCTGGACAGAAAAGAAATATACACATATATCAGACTATACTGTATTGTAACTGATTAAATGTATGCATTGTAACAGAGAATACTGGAACAGAAGAGGTTACACTCAACTCCAGCTAACTCTGAAAAATAGTAAGAAATTAAATTACTTAATTTAGGCCATAAAAATTGCATCCTACAGTTCTGATTGTAGCCAGAAACAAAATGTCTGGAAAAACAAGCATTAGGAAGCCTTCTGTACTGTCTTTTGCAGTGAAGTAATTCTTAATCTGGAAGGGTAGAAGTTTGAAACTGCTTTATGATGTCCAGAAGCTGCAACAGATCTGATCAAAGCTCTATGTGTGTGTGTATTATTGACACATGCTAAATCCTGGAAGTTTCTAACAATGGGGTTGGGGGTGGGGGTTGCATGGGAACCAGAAGTCAGATGACCAGATTATGTAATGTCCTTCTGTAATCCATCACTAAAATAATGTTTAATACTAGGTGAGACTGAAGTCTCAGGGCAGTCTGTTTTTGTATCCTCAAGAGAAAACACACACAAACAGCAGCTAAAGCCTGGTAAAGTATACAAAAGTAAAATAAAACTAGAATCTTAAGATCTGAAGAAGGGATGTTGCCTGATATTGCTCATCTTTTGTGTTTCTTTTGTTTTTGATTAAAGTTTTTTTTTTATTTTTAAGCTGCCATGGTGACTGGATCATTTATTCTAGTTTTGTTTTTGTATCCTGACAAGGAAGGACCCCTCAACTACTTCATGTTGCCTTGTTCCAGTAAGTCAAACAGGGAATAGTAACTCTCTAGATCAGTTAGGAAAATATAGTGAGATTAGTTAAGTACCGTTTTTCTGTACCTGTGTGAGTCTATTTGTCTGTGTTATTTTAATATTTCCTGTGAATTAATTTATGGTGTTTATTGTAAATAGATATTTAGTATGATCATGTTCTTATCTTCTTTTGGCTTTTCCTAATTAGGGATCACCACAATGGATCACCTGTCCACTCATGATTGGCAGTCGAGTTGCCAGCCTGGCACCCAACCTTCCACAGAAGGCACACACACTCACTCATGCCTAGGGCCAATTTAGAGTGTCCAATCCACCTACAGCATTGTCTTTGGGATGTGGAAGGAAACCGAAGCACCCAAAGGAAACCCACATAGCCAGAGGGAGGACATGCAGACTCCACACAGAAGGCACCCCAGCCGAGGATTGAACCGGAAAACCTCTTGGTGTGTGGCGACAATGCTAACCATTGCACCACCATGGCCACCCTAGTATGTTCATGTTCTTATAATATGTATTATTAAATATATTTACACTTTCATTGTAGCTGGTCCTTTAGAGAATATTTTAACCTTTGAGAGTGCTTATATTTATTTGGTGGCACTGTGGCCACTCCAGAAAGCCTTGCTGTTTGGTCAATATTACCATTTGTATTAATATTAATTTCAATAAGTATAATTGGGTACCCTTGCAAGAGCCTTAGATTACCTAGCTTTGGAATGTCTAGTGGCACTGTGACTACCTTATAGTCTGGGAAGAAGAGGGCATAGCTAGTAAATCTGTGTCAGCCTTTCCCAGGTGTGTGTGTGTGTGTGTGTGTGTGTGTGTGTGTGTGTGTGTGTGTGTGTGTGTGTGTGTGCGTGTGTGTGCGTGTGTGT